>NW_021940917.1:17052103-17178735 GCF_001715985.3 Manacus vitellinus
AAAACAAAAGTTAAAAAAAGGCTCCTGGAAAGGCAGGAGCCTTTTCCAGCCCTGGGGCTTTCCCTCGCAGTCCGACTTCAAAAACCAGAACGGCGCAGATGTCTTCGGAGTAACCCCACCTGAACACTGGAAACTGATTTTTCACTTTTTTTCACAGCTTGCTGGAAGTTCTCTTGCGCCTTCAGGTTTCTGAGCTAACAGCCACATCGTTAGAATTTCTCTACCCAGGAGCTCTGCGAGTTGTTCTTTTAAATAAAAGTGGGGTTTGCCCGTCAGAAGCTGTGCATTAGAAAACACCCCCAAATTTCATGGCCCCAGTTAGAGGAATGAGTTGCCCAAGTAACTGACAGACTGGATAAAGAAGAGTGTCAGTTTCTGTGGGTTCAGCCTATTTGTGTTTTGTTCAGTAGCAGCTGAAAACATCTTGGTTTTAACCCATCAAAATTAAGGATAGGCTTTCTGGAGCAATCTCCTAGGACCAGGACTCACTGAACACCGTATGTTTGCTTCATCCCCAGCACTGGAAAACAAAGCTGCATGTTAGGTGGTAGACAAGGTTGTTTTCTGATGCTTTTCTTTTCTGAAAGGCTCTGGACAGTGCTAGTGGTAGGAGTGCATCACCATGAAGTCATTGACTTAAGTGTACCACGCCCAGGGAAGAGCAGCATCTCTGCGGCCAAGGAGAGAGTGTAGTCCTGCCTTGTTCCCCATCGACCTCAAGCATCCTCCCTGTCAGCACTGGACGATCTCAGCCTTTCCATTCTACAGCACTATGAAAAAAAATTTTAAAACTCCATTTCTGGCAGAATAAAAGTAAGTCCAGGCATAATACATGAAGCCTGGCCTGAAGCTTTACCTGCTTAGCAGTAAGACGGGAGTAGCAGCACCATCTCCAGGCTCTTAAAACTCATCTGGTGGCTCCATCCAGTGACACCTCCCCATGCTCCTCCCAATAGGGCTGCAGCAGGCAGAGTTCACACTGCTCCTCCTAACTTGAACCCACCCTTTTTCACCACTTCCAGCTCCACAGTTACCCAAACAATAGTGGCCCTGCTTTCCACCCATGCCACCCTCTAGGGAGACTGCACTGCCTCTGTCGAATGGGTGCTTCAGACCTGGTGTACCCTGTATTTCAGAAGGCATCCTGCTCTTTCCCTGCAGCTTTCCTCTCCACGTGCTAAGCCCCTAAACCTGCACCCCAGCACAAGCTATGTTTACCCACCCATCACAGGAGCGGCACAGCATCTGCCCCCTGCCCTGCTCAGCAGTCCTCCAATCCAGTAATTTTTGTCCTCTGGGAACAGGCGTATGAAAACCTGGCTTTCCATCCCCTGAAAGAGCTGGCATGGGGCCTGAAGAGGTCTCTACGCACAGACTGGTGTGGGCCTCTGCCCCGTGTGTCAGCACAGAACCCAAAACCCATGGGAGCTGCATGTGCCTGTGATGCAGCTCCATGCCCATCATCTGTGGCTGAACTGTGCCATGGACTGCTGTGCCCCAGCAGGGCAGGTTGATGTGCTGAAGGGCTTCACCCCTCTCCCCCAGCCACAGCTGTGATGTCAAGCATGTTTTGGCCCCGCCAGGGTTTTGTCCCATCTGTCAGGGGCCTCTGAGGCCCCAGAAGCCGGTGAAGGGGCACAGGCTGCATATTCTCCATCTGTGCCACATCTGAGCTGGCTAATGCAGTGGAAGAAGAAACCACCCAGCGCCTGGGGCTCTGAGGAGTTGATGCACTCTGCCTCCCTCTTCCCCAAGAGGGCTGAGGTCATGCAGGCCAGGAGGCAGCTGGAAGCAAAAACAGGGTTTGAGGCTTGTGGGGCAGGGAGGGAGGGGGCTGGTGCTGCCCCTTGCAAGGCAGCTGCACATCACCCTGCCCTGGGCACCTAGGTGGCAGATGCAGCAACTGCACCCCACTTTGGGTTTTCCCCCCCTCTTTGTGTTGAGAAGAATTTCTCTCTGATCCAGGCATCTGGCCTGAGTCACCCAGACATTTAGGCTGCCAGGAATATGCTCTGTGCTGAAGGACTGGGAGAGGAGAGCATTTGCCAGCCTGTGGCAAGATGATCCTGCAAGCCTCTGCTACACAGGCATCTAGCTGTTAGTTTGCTTCACTGCCCAAGGAGGATGACGGGGTCCTGAAATTTACACAGGGGAAGGTGGAGTTTCTTACACCACTCATCATTATTTTCTGCACAATGACCATATTAAATCCTAAAACATTTCTGTGAATGGGCAATCAGTAAAGAAATGGGATGGGTTTAGTGCATTTATGAAGGAAATCTGTGGGGTTTTTTGTCCAAAAGCTTGATATAAGTGTCCGGGTAGTTACATCAAAAGCTAAAAGAAATGTCAGCAAAAACTGACACAAAAACTGGCAGCTTGCTAAGTAGTTGTGAGTTATGTGTCACAGCTATGGAGAACTCTTAAGAATTTAAGAATTTAGGTTCGAGCATACAGCATATGCCAGGCAGCAAAATTGGGACCTGGGGCAAAAAAGTAATTATGGTGGATTGCTTGTTTGCAAGGAGTCTTGAATGAGAAACAGGAGGTCAACAAACAGGAAAATGGATAAGCTAGGCAGTGTCAAGGGGCTGCCAAGGTGTCCTTGTCAAGCAGACCCAAACCTGAGCGATAGAAGGGCAGCAAACTAAACCCATTTTTCTGATCCTAAAACATGGATCAAACCTGCTTCTGGTCACAACGTGAGGTCATAGGGTGCTTTCTCTCATCAGCAGGGCAGCACCAAGGTGTATGCATGGACTGAACATCACTGTTCCAGACAGATGGCCCCAACCTCTTCCCACCACTTCCTAAGACAAACACTAATTCTCTGGGTCAGAAATTCACAGCTGAAAATACCTTACATCACCACCTCACCCCCAAGTGAAACAAAAAAAAAAAAAAGGGAAAAAGAAAAAAGGAGTGTATCAAAATCAGTGCTCTGTAAAGGGTAACAATGCATAAACTCTAATCTTTTGGCTATAAAGGTGCTGCCTTGCTCATTATTCTGCTCTCACAGGGAAGGAGTACAGAAAACTCACTTCCAAATCATTTTTCCTCATTCAAAAGGCAGAAAACCACAAGTAAGCCATCATCCAGGTACTCACCAGAAAATTTCTCAGGACATGCAAATCAAAAAGACTCTCTTTTGTCATGAGGGAAAAGAAAGTTAGCACTAAAAGAAAAAAAAAATACTTGAAAATCCCTAAGCAGAAACACCGTTATCTACAGATGGAAAGACTGAGTTAATCATTTATTGGATTTTCCTCTGTGTGTCTGGCTTTTCTGGACACAGCTTTTCTGGACACAGCTGGGAAAACATTTTTCTTTCTGGTTTTACTCAGAAAAACACAGTCACCATCACAACCATTTCTTTTTTAATTAAGGGTGGAAAAGTAGCTGCAACAGCACAAAGAAGACAGCAAATTTGGAGGTCAGGTGCAGACTGAGAACAACTGGTGCATGTGTAAAGATGGTAACTTTCTTAAGAAGAGTCAGGTACAAATCATTATAGTAAAGCCCAGGGTGATAGCCACATGGACTGGGTTAGTGAACACACTGGCTAGTTAGCTGGCTTTGCTGTGAGGAGGCATTATGCTGCAAGCCATGCCAGTATCATCATTCTCCACTTGGCTTTTTCCTTGCAGGTTGCCAGGTTGGTTTGGCCTCATACTCAAAGCTCCTGGAAACTTCCCTTTTATGGGTTAACTGACTCTTGTCCTGCTCCTTTCTGCATTGACAATTCTCCAGAGTCTTGCTATGCCCAGGACTTCCAGGAAACTGTTTTTTCAGATCCTCCATTTCTTGTGTCTGGAGATTTCCCTTCACACTCTCCTCTATCTCACATGTTCCTTGGGAGGAGAGGAAATGACCAATATTCCCTGCTTGTGTAGCCCTGTAACTGGCCAAAATTAGACCATTTGATGGGGAATCTAAAACACTTGTTATTCCACCCATCAGACTTTGGGGATCTCCAATTTGATATTTATCTCCAAAACCAAGGACTTCACAGCACAGGTACCTCCCCTGCTGGATGAGTCATAGAATCATAGCATCAACTGGCTTGGAAAACACCTCTGATATCATCAAGTCCAACCCTTGATCCAACACTGCCGTGGTTACTAGACCATGGGATTGATGCCACATCCAGGCTCATCTTAAAAACCTCCAGGGACAGAGAATCCACCCCCTCCCTGGGCAGCCCATTCCAGTGTCTGATTACTCTCTCTGTAAAGAATTTCTTCATAATATCCAGCCTAAACTTCCCCTGGCAGTGTTTAGAAGTCACCTTATTAGATCAAGTCAAACTGAAGGACACAGAAAATCCTGCTGAATATCCCTGCTTTGGCAGGTTCTTGGCTACCTCCTCAGTCTCTGCTGTCACCTCCTCTCTTATTCTTAACCCTTGCTCTTCCCCATGTCCAGCAAATCTCCATCTTTGGCCTTCTCTTTAGCAAAGGGCTGCAGGGTCCTGAAATCAGCCTATCTGTGGTGGGTACAGCCTTTTGAGCAGCCCGCCATCCCCTCCCCAGCAAAACCCAAAACTCCTGGGAGTTTGTGCGGATCTGGTGAGCCTACAGCAGGGACAGGTCATTAAATCTTTCCCTTGCCGACTCCCTCCAAAAGTAGCAGCTCCATGCAACAAGCCTGGTGTCATCTACGGGCCCTACTGAAAGCTTGCCAGAGTAAAGACCATGAGAAAGGGTCCCAGCCAGGCTGGTGTTGTCCATGTTCTTCCCAAGCACCTCAAAAAGTGACAGAGAAGTAGTCGGTTGCTCCTGGGCTACCGAGTCACACAGAGTTCTGCTCCTGCTGCTCCCCAGCATTAGGGGTATAGCCTAGCCATCTCTCTGGATAGGGGAAAGTCCACCATCCTAGTTCTGACAGGGAAGCAAGAGGCTAGGTCTGGGAGTTCCAGAATACTCCACTAATGGGAATGCCATCAGCGGAGGTAGGGAAAAGCAAATTTCAGCCAGTTTCCAGGAGCTCAGTTGTTTCTGTGTCTGGATCTGTGCCATATTATATCATTAGAGGGAGGCTTCTAGGGATCAAATCACCAAGATTTCTTCCCTTCCCCCAGCTTGCCACATAAAGGGTAAAGGAGAGAATCACAGTTTGGTTTATGTGCAGTGTCATCCATGCAGCAAGGGTAGATTTGGCCTTTGGGGCAATATGAAGGAAGAGTTCTTTCACTGCCTTATAGTACATAAGATGCATCACACCAGCATCATCAGCCCCACAGGTCAGTCTGGCATGCACAGCTCCTCAGCTCTTCCCCAGAGGATACAGTGCCTAGCAGAAAAGCAAAGGAAGAATGTAAGGAAAGTGAGACCTTCCTCTCTCAGACTCAAACACCCAGCCATATGTTCAACAAGGAAACAGTGCTCTGTTGAATCAGATTTATCAAAGGCCATCTCAAAATAAGCCTGAAAAACCTCTGCCTAGGCATGGTTACTCTCGAGTCTTCCTCTCAGAGCCCCATCTGTCCTAGACTCACTGATTCCTTCTGCCATCCCTGCCTTTTGCCTGCATATGGTAACCAGATGGATTCATTAGCAAAGTAGCCCATCTAGACTATCAGCCACAAGAAAAAGGAATGTTTTGCATAAACATCAGCAGAGGTGTTCAGAAGCACACTCCAACATGCAAGTGAGGGGAGCACACTGTATTTGAGCTGAACAGAAATGCTCCAGGTAGTCTTTTACCCTCCTGAACAACACATGTGATCCTACAGAATACTACCCTTTCTATGAAAACCTTAGCCAGTCTCACAGAAATCTTTCTGGTCTTGACCTCCAAAAGGACATGCCAAATACTGTAACTCTATGGCATGCTATCATCAAGGAAAGCATACATTTCAAGCCAAGATACTGTGGCTTTGTGGTTTCGGCTTCCGTAGACCCTGGCATACTCCTGCAAAGTCTCCTGAACAGTTTTCCCCTTTTCATGAGTATCTTCTTTATCTTCCTACAGATGGTTCAGACAGGACTGAGACTGCACATCAAATTCTAAGCCAGTGAGGGGAAGGGAACATTTTTTCAATGTCTTTTCTTTTTGGTAGGGTAGGTAGCAGCTTTTTACAGTACTATCAGTACCTGGAAAACCTGAGTCAGAGAAGGACTGCTGCACCTAAAACTGTGGTTGCACTGACATGCAATAAGCAGCCTTCAGAGTCAGGCAAACATAAGGCATATCACCCCACTCTGCTCCCCAAAACAGGATAATTATGGCCTGTAACTCTGGCATGTTCATACAGCAGCCGCTGGCTGAAATGCTGTAGCCAAAAATGGAATCAATGCTGCTGCAAAGAAAAGTACTAACAAGATCACTTCCTTTGCTTAAACAAAGCTGCTGCGGGTGTCAGCAACAAACAGCTGGAAATGGGTGGGCACATCCCTCCTCAGTTCTCCTCAGGCATCAGTCACAAATGACAGGTGGAAGGTTAAATGGTGACAAGCACATTGCACTGGGACAGAGTGAGCCTAGCCAATGTGAACAGATCAATATTGACTTTGGTCAGGACTGGAAGGTCTCTGCTGGCAGGTCTCTCAGCAGATTTTCTAAACAAAGGAAGATGCCATTTGTTCCCACAGCAGAGAACAGGAGGCAAAGCTGAACAAGACTCAAGGCAGAGGTGTCATGTGTCCAGCCGGAGTGTGACACCAGAGACAGCCACTCTCCTGGTGCAGCACCATGGTAACAGCCAGGGGCTGCAGTGCAGTGGGCTGTGTCACCAGGCTGATACAGGTGTTTTCTTCTTCTGTAGCAGTTTCCTGGGACAGCCTGCCACACAAGGCTGCTGCACAGCCTACTGGGCTAATATCAGCTGGAAGGGTCATCTGAAGGGATGGAAAGCCTTAGTGAAGCAAGAGCTTTGAGGTGCCTGGGAGGACAGAGCGAGAAGGGAGGCATAGCTTTGCATCAAGTGGCAGGGAGCATATGGCTGGCATCACACACTGAAGATGTGAGTAGAAAACAGGCTACCAGGAGATGAATCCTGTCATCTCCTGTAGAAGATGTAAATCTTCTACAATTTCTTGCTCCTCTCCAAAGCAGGACACCAAACCTCCCTTCAAACTTTTTGTATCTCTCTTTTCTCTCCCCAGACTTCAACCTCAGCATGCATCCTCTAAACTTCCACCATCTCATGTACCACCCTACTTTCTCAAAACCGAGTGCCACCTTTTGCTCCTCACAGCCTTGGCTTCCTACAGCGCTCAAACCCAGACCTCAACACAGGAACTCTCAGTTCCCCTACTGTCCTGCTCTAGAGAACTGCTGCCCCTTGGTGAAGAGTCCCAGCCCCACTGCCATGCATCCCCAGACTCATGGTCCCTATCTCCCCAGCAATCATTTATCTTCTTATTATTGCTTTTTCCCAGGCTAATTGTTAATTACTACCCCCACCCTCCATCAATGAGATGGGCACATAGACTTGACATTCAATATTACCTGAAGCAGCAGGAAACATGTAAGGAGTTCTCATCCCACCCACCCCACTCTTGCTCCTTCTAACACTATGGAAGTTTTGCCAAATGCCACATTTAGCCAGGCCCACCCTGTGCAGACAAAATGCTCTAGCCAAGAAGCATCATTTTGCATTTGAGCTTTTTTTTCTCCATCTTCTCCCCAGATTAATTGCTGCTGTCACCTTTGTTCACCCCACTCTTTACACCAGCCTTACTTTTCCATCAGCTCTCACCTGCTGCTGTGCTACAGGTCTCAGCATAAGTTTTTCACCATTTTCATACATCTTCCTCTGCAACCTAGATGACTGTACTAAAAGCCAGAGTAGCAGGCTATCCAGCATCTATCTCTTCCCCTTACTTCCAGAAAATCCTCACCAGGAATGCAGAAGACATGAAATGGACAATTCAATGCTCTAGCATGGAGATTCAATCTCCTACAAAGCAGGTTTTATCTGAACAACCGAGGCCACCAGTGGGCATTGCCTGTCATTTCTCACTCTGTACCACTCACCATCACCATGTGGATCCAGCACCTGCAGGTGGAACAGATATGGTGCTCCTGACTCCCTCAAATCCAAAAATCCTTCTTTATTTTGTTTCCAAAAGCTTCACTGTTTTCATTCGGTGTCATACTGACTTTTTACAATTCCATCAAGCCAGCTTTACAGCTCCATAGCTATATCTCCAGATCAAATCCAAGCCCAAACTCAGCCCAAAAAAAAAGCTGCTCAGTTCCACAAGTATGTGTTCCAATCTTTCATAATTCTTTTCCATTTATATTTTTTAATTAGAATGCTAGATTTTTAACAGCTGGTGCAGAAGCTACATGCTGTTTTCTTCCCTTTCCTTGATGTCAGAAATACTCTCTTCTGGCTTGAAAAAGTTGCTGGATTCTTGTTTTCAGAAGATGAAGAGGTATGTATAGTGATGAAGGGATAACTATTTGAGACAGTTGAGGGAGACACAAACTTCATTCAAAGCCTACTGGAGTCCGTGGAAAGCTATCACTGTCTCCCTTGGCCTTTGGAGTCTCTCTTGGTTCTTCCCAAACTTTGGATTTTCAATGGCTGTCTTACAAGCAAATGTTTAGTCTGATTGTGATCCTGCTGAGCACATTTAACCTTCAGTGCTTTGAGTAGTAGTGGCAAACAGTCAGCTGTGCTCAGGATAAGGTCGTTGTGCAAGTGTTTTCAAGTGCAGGACAAGCAATTCTTAGTTATAGTTTTTCATACTGGTAGACTTCTCTGAAGTCCAGGGCACACACTCATGAATTAATCCTCCTACACTGCCTGCCAAAAATGCAAGCCCCAGCAATCTGACTTCTCAGATGAAACAAGTGAGGTAGAGAAGTCAAATGACCTGATCAAACCCCGGATGCAAGTGAGTGTTACACTTAATATGAAAAGGCTGCTCTTTGCATGGCAATAAACCAGATGTCTCTCAGCCAGGCACCTCTCAGTCCCTGCTAAGCACGTGGTTCAGTCCCACTGCAGGTAGTCACATACATGAAATTAGACAGACACACAACTACTTTATAAAACCAGGACCAAAATATCACATATTCACATACACATTTTTAGACACTGGTCAAGAACTGTGGTGAAGCATGAGCTCCAGTTCATTTACTACATCCAAAGTGGTCACAAAATAGCCAGCCAGCCCAGCTGCCTCAGGAGTGAGCTCTGCAGAACTGAGACATCAAGGAGGGCCTGATCCTGAGCTGTTGGAACTGGGTGGAAAAAGAAGAGAATGATATTATTGAGGCACTCAGGTTTGTTCCTCAGGTTTGTTCTCCTACCTGAATGGGGGAAACCTTTCAATCAGTGACCTCAGATTAATAAACCTCACTCACATCTTGGATTTGAGTTCGAGGGGATTTTCTGAGTTAGATGGGAGATTTTTGCCTTTTTTTGCAAGTCAGTATTTGTCAATGTGTTAGCAGCTTCCTTGATACCAACAGAAGACCACTGTTTTCTGTAGGTAAAATACAAAGGTTCAGTTTCTCCACAGAATTCATTCAGCAGTTCTTTAGACACACCTACGCAAGGCAGACAGATCTGCACTGGATATTAGTAACAGCCAAGGCTAGAATGGAAAACCCTCCTACTTCCCATAATGGAAATGTGATTATTGCTAAAATAGCTTGCTTAAATAATGGCTTTGATTTCTAAAGAAAACAAATACTGCAGCCTTATGATGACACAAAACTACCATAATCATCTGGTGGGATGACAGTGATCCTTTTTGCATTTCCTGCATTCTCTATGTATTTCCTGCAGGGAATGCATTTTTTGAATGGAACATGCACATCCCAAAGGTAATCTCTGTAGTGAGGCTATGGGCCTCAAGCCATACAGCTGCATTTGATGCAGCCTGAGGATTTGCAAGTACCTCACCAAGGGTCTCTTCTGGATATGAAGCATTCAAACACATGGAAAGACTCGTTGCGCTATGTGCACTGAGGTAACCTGCCAAAAAGAGATTGTTTAAGGCCTTTTTTTTCTCTTTAGGAAGCCATGTTTGAATTGAATAAAGCCAGAAGAGCTCTGGAACCCAAGGGGTACTTTACAAGAATTGGCAGGGGTTGGGCATAGACTCCAGCATTTTGCCTAGGTGTGTGGCTACAAATCTAGTAGATGAAGATAGTGGAATTAAACAGAGTGGCACAATCTGTCTTAACAGCCACCACAAACATAAGTTTTCCTATAGATCAGAGCCCATAAAAGGTGTGGGAGATCACAGTAAGCACACCACACAACTATGTCTACAGCTAATGGATCTCGAACCACCAAGATCTTCTCTAAAGATGGCAAGACAAGCCACCAGTGAAAAGCTCCCTGTGAGATCTGTGATCATCCTTAGGGGATGGCACTGTGTAATTCAAATGGTGAATTACAGTGAAAGACTGAACGGGGGAAAATGCATATCCTTGGAGTGGACTGGATAATGAAAGCCATCTTGAAGATGAACACAGTGGAATGCTTTCAAAGGCTAGAGCATATTGCAGAAAATAAGGTACAGTACAGACCACCCAAAACTGTTAATGTAAGTGCTGCTTACCCCGTGGGAGAAACCAGAATGTGGAAGATGCTTTATAAGCATTGCTTGTTACTCAGAAAATTCACAGTTAAATCTCAGCGCTATTTTTTTAAAAACTGATATTCGGCTTTTAAAATGTCTATGAATCACATGACAAGGAGGCTAATAAAGGTGCCCTAGAAGGAAATACTTTGTAATGACATTCTGTGTGTGTTTCCTCAAGCAGTCTGCTTGAGGTGCAGGCTTTCTCTTGAGTGCATAACTTGACCAACTCATAGGCAGCAACAATTTGATTCAACAGTTCTTGTTTTACCTGAGTTCTCTAAGAAAACAAGAGCTTACAGGGTTATGCTGCGTGTTATCTGTTTGTTTATCTGTATTCTTCCCATTAAATCTTCTGAACTAGTTAGCTGATTTTTAAAGAAAAAGTAGGACAGAGGTCTCAGGGAAAGTTAAGTGATTGGAAACCAGCACTGTATTAATGCTTGTTCCAAGAGAAAGACAGGGAGAAGCACATCCCTTTGGGCAGCAGTCAGCATTGGCAGGTGGTCCACTCATCTAGGTACTTTTTAAACCTGCCAGAGGTATCCACCAGGACACAAGTGGGAGATGGAAAATACTGATATGAGTGCATGAGGTATGCCCCAAAAAAGGGAATCTATAGGAAGAGAGACTACACAAAACATTGTACTTTTAGTTACCATTGGCAGAACTTCCTTGTGATTCATGTGCCCTGCTAGTAGGCAAACAAAGCCATAGTTTTCTTGGTGATTCAACACTTACACAGTTGGTCCCTTTCAAATTCTGGCAGCTCTAACTAGAGGAGTCCTTCATTTTCATTTTCTTTTTCCTTGCTAGCAGAGGGAAGAGCTCCTGATTACCAAAGGGTAGCTCTTTGGTGAACACCCAGAGTTGTGGATCAACATCACAGACAGAGAAGCAATTGTGAAAACAACAGCAGAGCTAAGTTATGACGTGGCATTCACCCTTCTTCATCCTTTCCTGAGTCTGCATCGTTCCCAGAAAGAATTTCTCTATGGTGTGTAGGGAGCAGAGCTACATTGCAACATTTAAACCTGAGGCATCCTTGGTTATTTTGGTAGTCACTCAAAATGTATAAGGCTCAGGGGAAAAGGACTGGCTATTGGCAGAAGCTGCTTATCAGCCAATCTTTAGGAATAAATAAAAGTTACTTTCTCCCAGAAATTGACAGTATCCTAGACAAGATGCCTGAAGGGAACCTGCAAAGTCAAGTAGTCAAAAATGTCACAACCTTCTTTAATTAGGAAAGAAAAGGCTATAAGCCATTAAGCATTACAGAATCTGAGGGTGATTAGCAGTGATTTTTAGTTCTGTATGTTGATAAAATGACGATGAGAATAGATAAGGCAAAGGATCCTAGGTATATTTTGATCAGGGCCATGTGGAAGGTGGTTGAGATTTTAGTTGCTTTGAGTTGAAGGGCTGCTAGTCCTTCAGGGCCTAATATTTTGTATCCATAAGTCAATTAGGTGGGATGTGATTACTTAGCATTTGGTCGGTGTTGACCAAGGTTTTACAAAATGGTATTTTTGCCCCCAACAAGTCAAATAATCCATTGGAGCAGGGGTCAGAGATCTGCCACATCCCTGCTGGGTGTGGACTCAGAGGTATCTTTAGATTGTTTTCCCATTGCCCTTGCATGCTGCATGGGCCCTGTATTTGTTATGGACTGTTACTCTGTGGTCCATATGTCACAGGTTAAAGATGCTAATTTAGCCCATACCAGCTGTGTGAATGCATGAACACCATTTGAACTATCCCTATTATTTTTGAGCCTGGGTATTCTACTTTCTTCCGTGCACTCTTTTCAAATGTTTCACTGTCTTAAGAAGTGGAAAACATACAGTCTAAATTTGCCTTCCTGTAATTTCAGCCAGCTGCGTTTATCTTATCCACCATGGTCAGAGAGAACAGATTACACCTTTTTCTCCTGAAGCACTCCTGTAATTACATCAAAAAGGATCGTATGACCCCTGAGTTGCCTCTTCTCTAAATTAAAACAACCCTGGCTTTTGTTCAGTGTTACTTGTAAGTCCTGCTGCGTGTGTGACTTGTTTGTTTTGAGACAGGTCTACCAGCCAGATAAAGCAAAAATGCAACAGTCCACCTTCTCATTAGAACTGAGCAGTGATTACTACAGCTGCCTGTCACCAAGTGTGAAGAAAATGTTCCGGGCTTGTAGGCCATAAATGTCTGAGACATGGAGCTAGGAGTACCTAGATTCAAACCCAAGTTCTGCTGCTGCCAGTCTGTCTGATCCTGGGCAAACTGAATCTCAGTTCACAGCTTCTTCTCTTGACAGACATCCCTAGAAATAACAACAGGTCTAGAAACAGCAGCTTGCTTTACTTAGCACAGGATGGCCAAGGTAATATAAAGTTGGAGATTGTGCAGATGTTGTAAAGTCTGGTGGAAGAGCTCACTGTTATGACAGTCTTCCATGTGAACAGGTGCCCTCTCTTGGAAGTTATTTTAAAAATTTTGTTCTGAAATATTCCAAGTGTTTTTAAAAATCAAAGTTTTTCAAGAGTGACTACATCAAACTTCTGGGATATCAGTAGCTCCCAAGTAAACATGGGAAATTGCAGGACTTCAGAATACCAGGAACCCCATGTGTAAGTATTGACATTTGAAGCCCTCCAAGTGAATGATTAAACTGATTTGCCTAATGTTGCTGTGACCCACAAGTTTCCTGATATCAAGCCATCTGAGCCTGCTGAAAGGATTCTCTCTACAGTAGTTGTATTCCTTCTTCCTACAAGTTGATTATGAGTAACAGGATGCTTTCCACTTCAGGCTGTTGGTTTTATTTTTGTATCACTGTAGGAGAGATATATATGGAATCACTCAAACACTTACTGATAAAACTTTTTCTCTAGGCTGGACCTTCTATAAAATCACCTTCCCTTAGTTGTGTTAGCCAAGAGACTCTGTATCAAAGCTTTGTAAATAGCTTTATGGGTTTTCTAACTTAAAAAGAGAAGGATTTGTTTTTTTCTGGTTTTAATGCATTAAATTCTAAGAGAGCTCTCTCTGCGGAAGCATTCACAGAGAGCACCATTTCAGAGTATTTTCTGAAATAGTGTGGGCATATTAAAAGACACTAGTACTGTTTGTTTTCACTCTTTATTGAAAGAATGAGTCCCATACGGGTAGATGTAAGCAAGGAAGAAGAAGCCTCTATTTTTTGTAAAAGGCAGTGGGTCCTGATGTAAGTTACAATCTCCCTGTGAGCCAAGCTCCCTTGCAAACATTCTTCACATTGCATGTCCACTCAATTCATATCTGTCTACCTGCAGTTTATTTGGGTACTACAACCACTCCCATGTGGTAACAGGAGTGCTGAGGTGTAATCTCACAGCTCCTCTGCCTAGTACCACTCTAGGGATTGCTTCGAGGAGCAAGGTGGCAGAACTTGTCTGTACTGCTCCCAGTCTCCATCCTCTTAACCCCTTGGTTTCTTTAACTGAGCTATACCCTGCTCAGCACGTTCAACCTGTGTTAACCATAGCTCACTTACAGGCAGATGAAGTAGTTCAGCCTTCAGCTGTGCTTGTTGCACAAGGATTCAGATCAGAAGGACAGAGATGGGGCTGATGCCATGCCAGACAATGCTGAGGTAGCTGACAAGTACTGCTGCAAATCTGCCCTGTGTGATTAGCACAGACCTGCAGCTCCTTTCCCTAAAGACCAGCAGTGCCTCTTGAATTTTGGCAGGAGGCATTGTATAACAGAGGAACCTCTCATCTTGCAGTACCAAGAAAAGCAAGTTTTGTAGAGCTTGAGGGAAGAGCAACCAAGGCAGAAACAGACTCCTATTATCAGTACTCATTTCAATGCAACTCCAGGCAAAGGAAGCTTTGAAAGAAGTTATTTACAGAGAGTGGAAGAAGGAACAACTTTTCTAGTCAACTGGGACAAGACTGTTTTTCTACAGGAAAGAGATGTTTATCTAAGCAATGCATTGATAATTAGGAGAGTTGAGTTACTGGAGTTACTAAGCCTTGCTTAGAAATCTCACTCATTATTTTTGGCTTTTCATTTTTGAAAAATCTTCCAGGACTTTAGCCCAAATCAGGAGCTGAATTATGGCAGAGGAGCTTGCTCACAACTGAAAAGCAACACAGCTTGCTGCCTCTAACCCCAAGGAGGGCAAGGGCAGCCATGAGGGAGTTTCTTTCATGAACATAACCATTGGGACTTTGGCTGCAGGCTGTGTGGGTCAATGTCATAAGCAGTATTACTGGTATTACAGTAGGTCACAGATAAAGAGATAAAGAACAAAATACCTAGAAATTAGATGTTTGCTATGTGCCAGCATTGATGGTTCTCCACCCAAGTTAATGAGTCCCACAGTAAACCAGCAGTGCTCTCCTTCGACTTGGGGCACTGCAGGGTCAGCTCCCCCACCCTCCACCCCCTCTCTTATGCCTGCACAGGACCATGTGTTTTCTCCACCTCTGGGCTGGGCCCAGCATGGCACTGCAAAGTAAGAAGATGCTTTTCCCAGTTAGCTGCCTTATGTTGGACTCCATCTTCCTTCATAAAAATCTGATGCAATGGGTACTTTTGCTTGTCTCCTCTATCACATAAGGCCTCAGACAGATTAGGAGGTTAGGAGGCACAGTATTGTTCCTCAGCTGAAATCATCCAGGATTTCTCCAAGTTAAACATGTCCAGGTCTGTGTGTAGAAGACCAAGTAGAAAACATAGAAAATACCTGCCCAAGGAATGGTGGAGTGTCCCTGAAATAATGATCTCTGCCACCTGGCTTTACCTGCTTTCATACTCGAGAAATTAGAGCCTGCCTCAAAGCAATATTTAGCTGCTATCTTACACTCAGTTCTCTGCAAGAAAACACGGGTACAGAATGATGTCCAAGTGTTAGAAAGATAAGTTATTTGTCGGTAGAATTGCCTTGTTAAGGTTTAGGGCTTGACATGTTTCAGTGACCTCAGACCTGGAGGGAAGTTAACAAAGCTTGGGAAGAAGAATGTACTGCTGATAGTGGACACGAAGAATGCAGAATTTACAGGCCACAACGACTTTTGGCAGAGCTCTCAAGATAAGGAAGAAACTGAAAAAGCCAACTCAGCAACTGTGCTGAAATCAGCTCCAACTGCATAAAAGGTAATTCTGGCAGAGGGAGATTGTGACCACTGACTCAAGAAACCCACTGACTCAAAAGAAGAGGACGACTGAGCATCCAAACTAATTAGCATGAGAAGCGAGAAAATCATTTAACCAGTAGAGGATATAATATTAATTAGTAAGAGAACTACATAACTTGTAGTCAACGAACAGTGATTTATTTGTTTATTAAAGTGTATAAATAGTGTAAGGTTCTGATGGCTGGGGAGACAGCCCTTTGTGGGTTACCACTCAGCTCCCTACTTTGTGCAAAATGGAAGAAAGAAATAGAAACACCTTGTGTCGGTGTGTAAATTGGCACTGGACACTGGGCAGCAAGCCCACATTCGGGATAAGAAGAACACAAGTGCAACTTTGGCTAAATCCTAGAGAAAATCTCACTCCCCACCTCCAGAAGACAGCTTATCGTATACCTAAAAGAGAAGCAAATAAGAGATGCCTGTAGACAATTTTAACTGAGGAAAGAGGATCTTGGCAGTTTATCACCATGCTTTCAAGTCTTACTTTTATTAGGGAAGATGTTAATTGAGCTACTTTAGTTAGTACCTGTGAAGTAAAAAGTCAACCCACCCAGATCTTCTTGTGTAAACCACTATCTCATGTTGTCTCTTTCCTGTGCTCTTTGTAGCCCTGACTTCCCAGTTCTTAGCTGAATTGTGCTTTAAATATCCACAGTGTCAGAAGCTACCTTATGTCACCCCATCTGTGAAAACATGCAGGCAGAGCATTTGTTTTTTGCCTAATTAACTAAAAATGGATTGACTAAAAGGAGTATTTCACTCTCAACTTTTAAAAATATAATTCACAAAGCCCAAGTGGATACTTGAGGGGAACAACTGCAATTACAGTGGCCAGGTAAAAAATATCAGCAATTTATATAGTTTTTAAATACTGTAATATTTCTAGCCCGTTGACAGGAAAATGTTTGTTTTTTGTTGTTTTTTTTTTTAATTCAGAGTTTTTGAATAAAATCATTTTCCTGTACAGAAACGATTGATGATTTCAGTTTCTGTGTGTTACCTTTAACATGTTCCTTCTTCTGGAATCATTAAACTATTACAGATTTTGCAGGGAAAAAAAAAAAAAGAAAGGAAAATCCATTAATGAAGATTCTAAGAAACAGGTCTTCTAAAAAAAGAACAGAGAACATATCTGAATGTTTTCTTTTGAACTTAATTCAAACAGACATAGTGGCCTGTTACCAGGTTTGTGCTAAAGCTACTTGCAAGATGAGCAGAGAACATTTTGATACAGTAGAATTTATCTCCTTCAAGGGCTTGATATAAGCACTGACACAAGGTGCCATTAGGTCAAATATCAGGCCTAAGTGTTTAAAATATAAACAAGCAGTATGAAGCAGCTCTTTAATTCCCTTCCATGTAACCATAAGCACCTGCTCTGCCCTTTATCTTCCCACTGTGCAGCTTTGGAAGCTGGCAGTCTCTCAGCCAGGCCAAATCAGCTAATGGGCTCCGTGCCGGCATGGTCAGGGGCTGCGGCAGATGTCAGCACGTATTTGGGTGTGGAGTGGGTAAATCCAGAGTGAACAACATAAACCTGCCTCTCAGAGAGATAAAGTGCTACGTTGCTCTCCCACTGCCTTCCCCAGCAAAGCAAAAACATGGAACCAATTTTCCTGAAGCTCATTCACTGCTTGGTAGGGCACCTGAACATGACTATGGTTCAACCATGTCCGGAGGCTCTAGGTACAAAGGACACTGACGTGATTCTTACCACTGGTAAACACAGAGATGACACTGGTTCTTGTAGGCATTCTGATCAGTTCTACACAATAAATATTTATACACAATGCAGATTGTTTCAATGAGATGAAGAATGCAAACTGGTGAGAAAAAACAGGGAAGAAAATACCAAGTTTGCTAAGTTGTTATCCAGATTTTCATATGGAACAGCTGAGAGAATGGAAACGAGAGGATATTTACATGTTCTGGCCTACTGGGAACAGACCAAGAGGCTGCATTACATTCAGGAATGTTGCCTTGTGTGCAAAGCAGGAAACCACTTGTTGCTTGCTCACCCAGCAGAGGAAGGGAAGCACTCAGTATGAGAGATCTGTGAAAACCTAACAGTGGAAAGCTTGTGTCTAACAATTTCACTGAGCGAGCTTGTTGCACACCTTTCTCAAGCCTATAAACAGCACAGCACTGTGTAATGGAAACACTACTGCCATTGAAAGAAAATGTGTGGTGAGCTACACCCTCCTGTACTTTTGAAAACTGCCTTTCTGAGGACAGAATTTAAGCCAAAGGATTTATGAGGAAATAGAAGGAAAATTTCTTGTTTTATCATTCATGTGATATGAAACTGAAAGCTGGGGTACACAAATGGGAAAATCTCCCTAGCAAAGGAACAGGTACTGTTCTTCCTCCTTTTCCAAAACTCTGAGTCACTGTCTCTGTGTTTAAGCAAATATGACAAAGGAAGTTTAAGCTGCTTTTGAAAGCATTAAACCTTCTGGTATAGATGGTTACCTTTCTTTCATTATCACCATCTCACTTAGAGGATAAAGCAAATCAAAAAAACCCTATCCAGTCCTTGCCCACATTAACAAGACACATGCAGATGAGATTAAAAGTGTTTCCTGTTCCATGGGAAAATGAGAATGGATGAAAAGGTTTCATGCAGGGAGTACAACACATAAATGGACTAATGCACACAAATCACCTTCTTACATTTTTGCCTCCATGGAGCTTTGGCTTCCAACAGTAAGAACAGTTTTTAATAGACAACTTGTACTCAGGCAGCTCTGCCAGTCTAGGCTACATAAATTGAAGATTTCATACAATTCATCACTTCAGTGCCAAAATAAAAGCTTCCCATCAAAAAGCGTTTGTAACAGATACTATTCTCTGTGGGTTCTTCTACAAGATCGACGCTGCCATTCCCAGATGTTCAGTACCATCTGTGTCTATAAAGCACAGCTCCTGTTCACCGTTCTGTGTATTGGTAGGCAGACCTTCGAGTGGCAGGCAAGAATTGGAGGTACAATCCTCTCACTTCACCACTCTCTGCCACATACACGTGGAAAGACAGAGACACCTCTAGACTTCTAGAAGAACACAAGTGAGAAAATACCAGGAAGTAAAAGTGAGCCCCAGTTCCAGGTAAAATTGCAAAGAACGTTCTGCTCAACAAATTTATCTTAGTCACTTCCTGAACTGCAGTTTTCTCAGATTTACTTGCTCTATAAAATAATTTGCTGAATTGTTTCAGGGAATCATTTCATGCCTTCACTGAAATCTAATGCAATTTTGGACATTTAAGCTCCGTGCTGTCATAAACTGTTTTGCTCAATTATGAAAGTCATGTTCACCTTTCTATTCCCTGACTACACAACAGTAAAGATAAAATCAAAGCTTCTTTTTGGCTATTTAGGTTACCAAGAACAAAACCTGCTTTTTATGACTACTCAATTCAAATCCTGGTTCATGTGATCATTACTGATGAGAAAGCAAACACAGAAAATGTTCAAACAATAAAAATAAAATCTTTTACAAATGTGAAGGAATATTCCAGTACAACATCTTTATGAAGAGCCTTACTTTATCCATACAATAAGATAAACAACAGAGAACCTTAAATGGAGAATGCCATCTCATTCCCTGCCCTCAGCTGAAGCACAATTTGCTCATAAGTGAACAAAAACTCCATGTTAAACCAATTTTAAACCAGCAGCAACTGCATCCATAATCACACTACATGTGATTCTGTGATTCTGCTGTAAAAACTATGCGAAATATTCATGCTGCTATAACAAATGTAACCATTTGCAAAATGACATGATGTATGCAGTTTAGATGCTTCATTCTTTCCGCACCTTTTAAATTGTTTGTTACAGCTCTTTCTATCTCGTTTTAATGGAAAGATAGTCTTTCTTCCTGAATTTTTCCTTAACAAGAGAAAAAGCATGAAAGCTCCATAGGCATGAATTCATAATTTTCCTCTTCACATTTAATTCCACGCAGAGACCCTCAGTTTGGTGTGCAGGACCCTCAGTTTGGTGTGCAGGAAGGTGTGTGCTGCCCCTATTATGAGGAATCATAAAAGATGTCTTGTTAGTTTAGGTAGTGCCCCATAAACTATCCTTTGCTAGGAGCTGATTTGACTCCCACTGGTCAAACACTGGATTGGACCGACACCAGAAGAAATTTTACCTTTACATGCGCCTTAGCCAATAATTATCTCTGCAAAGATATACAGTCTCAGCCATCACATAATCCCACCCCTTGGTAACTGTGTGGCAGGAACAAGTACACACTTGGGCACAGAGTTGTGATGGGGTGACAGTGCTTGGTGCTGAGCACCCCTGGATTTACCCAAAGGAATGCCACAGAGGAACGCCACGGGGCTTTCTTATAGAGGTGGAGAGGTTGTGTCTGCACAAGTCGGAGTTTGAGCCCGCAAAAGAGGATCAGGAAGAGTGTGGCCAGCAGGTCCAAGGAAGTGATTCTTCCCCTGTACTCAGCGCTGGTGAGGCCACCCCTGGAGTGCTGTGTCCAGTTCTGGGCCCTCAGTTCAGGAAGGATATTGAAGTCCTGGAGCAGGTCCAGAGGAGGGCAAAAAGGCTGGTGAAGGGACTCAAGCACAAGTCCTATAAGGAGAGGCTGAGGGAGCTGGGGCTGTTCAGCCTGGAGAGGAGGAGGCTCAGGGGAGACCTCATCACTCTCTGCAACTCCCTGACAGGAGGGGGGAACCAGGTGGGGGTTGGTCTCTTTTCCCCAGGCAACTATCAACAAGACAGGAGGGCTCGGTCTCAAGTTGTGCCAGGGGAGGTTTAGGTTGGATATTAGGAAGAAATTCTTTACAGAGAAGGTGGTCAGACATTGGAATGGGCTGCCCAGGGAAGTGGTGGATTCTCTGTCCCTGGAGATTTTTAAAAAGAGACTGGATGTGGCATCAGTGCCATGGTCTAGTAACCGCAGCGATAGCGGATCAAGGGCTGGACTTGATGATCTCTGAGGTCCCTTCCAACCCAGCTGATTCTATGATTCTATGATGATTCTATGATATCAGTTTGATCAGTCTGAAGTTCGATCCCGGGCGGCGGGGTAGGGGGACGGGGGGTGTGATTTCCTGAGAGTGACTTGTCCCAGTGCAGCCTGTGGGGAACAAAGAGCCCCAGGTCTCCACAAGCAGTCGGGATACCTCTTATTGCGTTCCGGCGCACGGGCAGAGGCACAGATAACACGTTTCGGGCACTGGTGCCTGGTGTTTTGGACGAGTAATTCTCCTCAACGGTGCCTTCGCCGCTCAGAGCCCGTGAGGGGCCGGCTGGGCCCTGACCCCGCCGGCGGGGCCGGCGGGCCGAGCTGAGGCGCTCCCGCCCCGGAGGCTCCCGCGCCCCGCCCCGGGGCCGCCCCGGCCCGCCCTCCGTCCCGGGCCCCGCGCGTCCCTTCGGCCCTGCCCCTCTGCCCGCCGCCTCCGCCGGGCCCGCCATGCTGCCCCCGGCCCTGCTCCGCCGGGCGCCTCGCCGCCGCGCCGCCGCCTGGCCCGGGCCCGGGCCGGCCCTCAGGTAGCGGCGGGGGCGCCGCCGGGGAGCGGGGAGCGGGTGGGCGTGGGGCCCGCGGAGTCCCGGGACGTGTTGGGTGTTGTGGTGTTGTGGTTGTTGTGGGTCCGGGGGGGGAGGCGGGTCTCCCGCTGTCGCTGTCGCGACATCCACTCGGGCCGGCTGTGGCACGTCGTTTGGGCGGGAGAATCGGAGTCATTTTAAGTTGGGGGAAAAAAAAAAAACGACCTCCGAGATCGTCGAGTCCGCAACCTGTGACCGAACACGATCGTTCGTGTCGGCCAGACCGCAGCACTCAGTGCCACGTCCAGTCTTTCCTTAAACTCCTCCGGGGACGGTGACTCCAGCGCCTCCCTGGGCAGCCCATTCCAGTGTCTAATCACCCTTTCTGTGAGGAACTTCTTCCTAATGTCCAACCTAAACCTCCCCTGGCACAGCTTAAGACTGTTCCCTCTTGTCCTGTCGCTGGTTGCCTGGGAGAAGAGGCCGACCCCCCCCTGTCTACAGCCTCCTCTCAGGTGGCTGTAGAGAGCCATAAGGTCCCCCCTGAGCTGCCTCTTCTCCAGGCTGAGCCCCCCCAGCTCCCTCAGCTGCTCCTCACAGGACCTGTGCCTCAGACCCTTCACCAGCTTCATTGCCCTTCTCTGGACAGAACTGGTCCTGCAGCACCCCAGCATCTCCTTGAGCGGCAGAAAGCATTGGGGCTCCTCTTCTCCTGCAGAAATCCAGCGTGGGATGGGTCACTGCTGCAGGCTCACTGCTCGGTCGGGATCCCGTGGGGGTTTATAATGGCTCCAAGAAGTTGTGACACACGGGAACCAATTCTAGATGTGTCATGCTGCAGAGGGCCATTGGGGAACAAGAACCCTTGGTCTTGGCCATCTGTATTCAACCACCTGAAAGGAGAGCGTAGCCAGGTGAGGGTAGGGCTCTTCTCCCAGGTAACAGCTAACAGGATGTGAGGAAGTGGCAAGAGGTTGAGCCGGGGAATGTTTAGATTGGAAATTAAGAAAAATTTTTCTTCACTGTAAGGGTTTGTAAAGCATCGGAACAGGCTATCCAGGGAAGTGTTTCCACCATCCCTGGAAGTGTTCAAAAAACAGGTGGGTATGGCACTTGAGGATATGGTTTAGTGGTGGACATGGCGCTCTTGGGTTAATGGTAGATAAAAGGATCCTAGAGGTCATTTCCAACCTATAGGGTTCTGTTCTGTGGCTTGAGCTGTATGGTATGCATGCCTGCAGATGCTTGTGAAATAAGACATGTCCAAAATCCATCCTGCAGCCACCTCTGTGCAAATATGGGCTAAGGCCAGAGATGTGTTTTGGCCTTCTTTTTTTGAGTTTTACTTCTAAGATGAGTGGAACGTTCCAGGTTATTGAGACAGTTGCAAAAGTACACTTAGTCTGGGACCTTCAAAGTGTTTTATTTTACATGAATAGAAGAACTGTTCTTGACCAACCCTTGGGAAGCAGCCAGTAAGAGGCTAGGATGCAGACTTAAGGAAGCTTGTGTTGGAAGGAATCACTCTTTCCCCAAGTGTTTGTATCTTTTTCTTTCTTTTGCCAACAATATGTAATTTGCTAATACTGATATAAGATTGTAATTAGAAAACACAGTGCAGTGGTGTGAGCTGGTTAGGTAAGGGCAACAAAGGCAGATGTTGATGTTGCTCCTGCTTTGGTGGCATCTTGGCAGCCTTGCTTTTGAATAATGTGTTTAGTCAAATATCTTTTTATTGCTTTGACTCTTTGCTGCTGACTTCCTGAGGAAGGGATTGAGAAGAGGAAAATGCTGCTTTGTTATAAGTTAATAATTAAACAATTAAGTGCAACAAATAAGAGACACATCACAGTCTGTTGCACTGCTGAAAGGAGTGGCAGCAAATAATGCTCGTGGGAACTATTTCCAAAGAAAAATGTTGCAAGAAACTTTTTGGAATTGGACATCATGAAGTAAGTACCCCTCTCCCAGCTTGCAGTAAAAAATCCTTCTATAGCATCTCACTAATTAAAAAAAAAATTAGAAGACAGCTTTCAATAGTTTTACTTATTTTTCTGACTGTTTTCTTTCAGGCACTCCTTGCTACAGGGCCCAGACAAGATACCAGCATTTTCTACGAAATTCGCACATATGATATTAAGCCATCGAAGATGAAGGAGTTTTTGGAAATGGTCAACAAGTACATTCACTTTCGCACAGCTCACTCAGAGCTGGTGGGATTCTGGTACTCGGAGCTGGGAGCGATGAATAAGGTGTTCCACATTTGGAAGTACGGTACGACCAGCAACCCTTTGCACTGCTCTGCTCTCTGTGTGTTCCCTGTCTCATAGGCAAGAAGGTGCTGGCTTTTATTTGTTGCTCTTACTGTAACAGGTGCCCCCCAAAAATCGCTCCTGTACTGATTGGTGAAAAGAACAACTTCAGAGCCCGTCAGGACAACTTTGACGTGCTGGGATGAGAGAGTTAGAAACGTTCTAAAGCAGCAGTCTCTGCTCAAAACAGTTATAATACAGGAAGAATGGTGGAGTGTTTTGTTCATGGTAAATATTTTTAACTTGTGGCCAGCTCCACAAATGCCTTCAGAATTTCAAAATGAATGGAGAAAAAGGAAATATGCACATATATGCACTCTATGTGTGTTCGTATGTGTGTATAATTTTTCACAAATTTTCGCTCGGTGTAATTGTTCTCAAATTTTAGCTTCCTTAAAACAGTGAGCACGCAGTTTGCATGCTTAAACTCCTTCTGCAATTGGCCTATGCTGAGATAGGAAGACAACCAGTTCTGACTTCTCAAGCACACAGTGTTTTCTTGCAGCTTTAGCCTTGGTAACAATAGGTTTTTTGCAGTATAATCAACTTTTTATGTTGTTGAAGTTGGTGCTGACATGAAAGGTGCAGGTGAGCCAAGAAAAGCTACACTTACACCAGAAACTAGGTGCACTGGCCATGCTTTTTGTGGAGACCAAAGGAAGCTGGTACTTGGATAATGGAGAGGTGGGAAGGCACACCTATATCATTTCCTTGGATACCAGCTGTAGTCCAGGGTATATCTGCATATTGAGACAGTGTGCTCATCAAAGTCCAGCACGTTCACAGTACCTGTTTAGAGTAAAGGATTGCCTCTTTTGTTTTGGAAGGGTGAGTCATAGAATCATAGACTCAGAATAGTTTGGATTAGAGAGGACCTTAAAGATCATATAGTTCCGTCCTCCCTGCCATCGCCAGGGACACCTTTCTCTCAGTCATGTTGCTCAGGACCCCATCCAGCCTGGCCTTGAACACTTCCAGGGATGGAAGCTTCTCTGGGCAACCTGTTCCAGTGTCTCGCCACTCTCAGAGTGAAGAATTTCTTCATTATATCTAATCTAAATTTTGCCCGATCCCTGGAGGTGTTCAAGGCCAGGTTGGATGGAGGTCTGAGCAACCTGGTCTGAGGAAAGGTGTCCCTACCCATGACAGGGGAGTTGGAACTAGATGATCTTTAAGGTCCCTTCCAACCCAAACCATTCTATGATTCCGAATCTACTCTCTTTCAGTTTAAAGCCATTTCCTCTTGTCCTGTCACTCCATACCCTTGTAAAAAGTTCCTCTCCAGCTGTCTTCTATGCTCCCTTCAGGTACTGGAAAGCTGCTCTAAGGTGCCTCTGGAGCCTTCTCTTTTCCAGGCTGAACAACTCTCTCAGCCTGTCTTCATAGGATAGATGTTTCAGCACTTGGATCATTTTTCTGGCCTCCTCCTCTGGAATTGCTCCAACAGGTCCATATCCCTCTTATGCTGGGGGCAGAATCACCTCCCTCGACCTTCTGGCCACGCTGCTTTTGCTGGAGACCGGGATGTGATTGGCTTCCTGGGCTGCAAGTGCACATTCACACTGAACTTCTCATCCACTGGCACCCCCAAGTCCTTCTCCTCAGGGTTGCTCTCAATCCTGGCCTGATCCTGTAACTGGGATTGCTTAAACCCACATGTGTAACCTTGCACTTTGCCTTGTTGAACTTCATGAGGTTTTCATAGGCCCAGCTCTCAAGCCTGTCCAGTTCCCTGTGTGGCTTCCCTTCCCTCCAAAATGCTGACTGC
Source organism: Manacus vitellinus (assembly GCF_001715985.3). NCBI lineage: Eukaryota > Metazoa > Chordata > Aves > Passeriformes > Pipridae > Manacus > Manacus vitellinus. Next base: position 17,077,415 of record NW_021940917.1, read on the forward strand.
ACCACACACCTTGGTGTCATCAGCAAACTTGCCGAGGGTGCACTCGATTCCTGTGTCCATGGAAGATGTTAAACAGCACTGGTCCCAGTACTGAGCCCTGAGGGGCACCACTTGGACATTGAGCTGTTGATTGCAGGTCTTTGAGTGCGACCATCCAGCCAATTCCTTATCCACTGAGTGGTCTGTCCATCAGATCCGTGCCTCTACAGTTTAGAGAGTAGGATGTTGTATGGGACGGTGTAAAATGCTCTGCACAAGTCCAGGTAGATGGTGTCAGTCACTCTTCCCTCATCCACCAGTGCTGTAACCCTATCACAGAAGGCCAAACACCAAGTTTGTCGGGCATGATTTGCCCTTAGTGAAACCATGCTGGCTGTCACCAGTCACCTCCTTGTTTTCCATGTCCCTTAGTGTAGTTTCTAGAAGAGTCTGCTCCATGACCTTCCCAGGCACAGAGGTGAGTGAAACTGACCAGGCTGTAGTTTGGGAGGTCTTCCTTATGTCCTTTTTTAAAAATGGACTGCCATAACTTCTCAAACATGATGGATAGTGGCTTAGCCACTTCTGCTGCCGGTTCCCTCAGAAGCCACGGATATATCTTATTGAGTCCCATGGGCTTGTGTACCTTCAGGTTCCTTAAATGGTCTCAGACCTGATCTTTTCCTACAGTGGGTGGTTCTTTGTTCTCCCAGTCCCTGCCTTTGCCTTCTGTGACCTGGGTGGTCTGGCTGGAGCACTTGCCACTGCAGACCAAGGCAAAAAAAGGTCACTGAGGACCTCAGTTCTTTGTCATGACCGGGCAGCCATGTCTCCCCTTTCTTCCAAAGAGGGCATGCATCTGTCAACAGGAATATTTTGAGTTCACCTGCATCTATGATGAATAAATTGTCCTACTTCTCAGAACTTTTTAGCCTTGGCTATTGTTATTATCTCTAAACTAAAAAAAAATAATAATCTGTGAGAAACTTTTAAAGTGCAAAACAAAGAAAAAACCTGTACTTTTTATTTGTTTCATAACAGTGTTTTACATGTCTAAATTACAACATCCTTTCTCCTTGATTCATCAAACCCCTGCTTATACCTTTTTAGTAGTTAAAAATAATTAGTATATTTACCTCTTAGTCCCAAAATACTGATATTTCTTAAGGTTCTTCCTTCCCCTTTTCAGTTGCTGGATTTTTCTTGCATAATATTGGAAGCTGTCTGCATAAGTATATTGTTTAAGATGCTACTACAGACTAACCAGTTGAAATTCAGACACTCTTAATTAAGTAGTTTTGGTTTTAATTAAGAAAAAAAAGAAGAAAAGGTTTAGCTTTTAGGGATTTAACAACTTTTTACATAGCTGAACACACAAACATTCCTTCTACACTTTTAATGTCACTTTATATAAGCAAAAAACCCATACTTTTATTATTTTTTTTTTCTTGGTAGGCTATTATTTATCTTGAATTTTTTTTTCCACTTCACTTCTTTATCCACTGTGCTTTCTATGAATCTACTTATCCTTGGTAATTGTTGCCACATCCAGTAGTGCCTGTGGATGCCATATGTAAATGTCCTTTAACTGTAAAATTGGTTAGCGGATTTTAACTGTGTTGTAAACTTTCTTGGCTTGAAACCATTTTAGTCTGAGACATAAAGCAGAAGTTAAAGGTGGTTTTTTTCAGAATTTAAAGGAAACTTACCACATCTGCTTTAAGCTAATATTCTGTTTAAAAATACCAGTTTTGAAATTAGATAAGTGCAGCTTGCCTTCTCGTAATTAAACATTTTGATTGAGTCTAATGTGACATTAAATGCATTTTTTTCTAGGGTTTTCTTTTGCTTTCTTACAGATAATTTTGCCCATAGAACAGCAGTCCGGCAAGCACTAGCCAGTGACAAAGACTGGCAGGGAAAATTTATGTCTGCAGCCCTCCCCTTGATGGAGAAGCAGCACAATGAGGTCGCTTATCTGGTACCTTGGTGTCAACTTGGAAAGCCTCCAAAAGAGGGGGGTGAGCTTATCTTTTCTTCTGGTGATTAAAGTTACCGACAGTAACAAAAAATGGTTTAACATTTAAACCAGCTGTTGCATGGTTTTATAACCCCTTATGTAACAAAGTCATGTACGTGCACCCGTGTGAAAAAGGTGACATAACACAGACAAGGGACAGAGTTTTTAAGAAGGATTTTACACTAACTTACATCAAGAACTGACTAGAGCCTTGCTCGTTAAGGTTGTTGATGGTCAGGGTTGTGAATTGCTAAATGGACATGCAAAATGGCAGTGCCATAGTAGTGGTCAGAGCAGTCATCCCAGACTTCCTTTGTCTATCCATCAGTGAGAGGGGATTTCCTGGAGATGCTGGGAATAATGATTGCTCTCTTTCACAGAGATTCTTCTCTTTTATCAATTTGCTTTGTTACTCATTGTTTTGATTCTTTTGCATAATACCTTTTAAAGATGCACGCAAGTCAACCATACTTTGTTACAGTCATGGGTTAGATGTCAAAGTCCTGTCCTTATGTATTTTAACTCTCTCTGTAGCAAAAGCAATGTTAATAGTACTGACCATTCCCCAGTTTACGAACATTTGTAGAATTTGTTGCATGAAGTGGAATGGAACAGGCCTTTCTTCAGCCCTCAGCATGTGCATACATACAGTAATCTTCGTTCTTTATTTCCCCAGGATTCTGAATTTTATGCTGTTATAGTTGAATTTGAAAGCAGTCCAGTTTTCTCCTAAATCTGGAGAGATGACTTTTCAGACGCTTTGTTCCTCTTGTAGTCCATCTCCAGCCCATTGCTGGAGAATGAGACCAGACATATAGCAAGTGTCTGGCTTTCTATTACAGTGTCAGCAATTGTGATCTGAAGTAACTACCTGAACGGAAAGAAGACAGGTATGAGCACTTGTGATTTCTGCAAAGTAGTCTGAATCTCCCAAAATTTCCAGGCAACACTGAAAATTTGCACCGGGTGCTGGCATGAATTTGGCTGACCCCAAATGGCAGGGAAATGCAGTACTCATTTCACAATAAATACATCATGGCCATAACACACTGTTCCAGAACTGACATATTAATTTGTATTTCCTTCCCTGTGGTGGTGTTTGCCTTCTCTTCTAGGGGTGTATGAATGGGTTACTTTCCAGATGAAGCCTGGTGGGCCAGCATTGTGGGGTGAAGCATTTCGAGCTGCAATCAATGCTCACATCAACACAGGCTATACCAAGCTGATTGGTGTTTTCCATACAGAATATGGATTACTTAACAGAGGTACTACTCAATTTCTGATACAGACTTTGGCAGGGGAAGGGGCAGAGGATGAGGGGCAAGCCCTGGTCTTGCATCAGGATTGGCCAGCTTGCTGAAAACGTTGCTGTGGATCACTAAAGTCCTGTAAACAGTCCTTGAACCCAGCTTTGTTTGTTGGGTTAATAGGTTTAAGCTGGTTGCCACAGTCTTAAAAGTCTCTCAGATCTGATGTTAAAGTCAAACTGTGTAAAACCTCAGTAAAGGATCATCCCACCACTGACTTGCCTGGAGAATTCTTTCTGCTAACTGCAAGGCTTTTAACAGATGAAGGCAGATTGCTAGGACTTACAGTGCATGCTGTATTGCAGCATAACAGTATTCAGCTGACTGTATTTGTACTTTCTCAGTCCATGTGTTGTGGTGGAATGAGAGCGCAGATAACCGGGCAGCGGGAAGACACAGAGCCCATGAAGATGCCAGAGTCGTAGCAGCTGGTAAGAGATGATGCATCCAGAGAACTCACTCATGTTACCTGCATGCATGCTGAGAAAAATATTGCTTCTCATTGGAAGTTATGTCTTAATTAAACATGCATTTAATTTCAGTGCGCGACAGCGTCAGGTTCTTGGAGTCCCAGCAAAATGCACTCCTGATTCCTCTGCAGTGCTCACCGCTGAAATAACCTTCTTCTGAAGGGTGTAACTGATGGCAAAAGAGACAAGGTGGAAGTGCTGTCAGCAAGTGACATGGATCCCCATACCCAGTGAACTGAGCTGTTCTTCAGTTGACCAGAAATGGATGCAAAATGCTGATCACTAGCAGTGTAAATCAGCATGCTGCTATCAGTTGTTAAAAAGAAGTTTATGATGTTGTTCCTACGTCTCCAGGAAAGAGAACTTGAGCCGTATCACACGTGACATGAACCACACTTCACCAGTCTTTAATTTTAACCCCTAAGTTCTTAATACTTTTTCAAATAGCTAGATCCCTTATCAAACCTACTAAGTTAAGTGTTCTTTTCCAACACTGTAGTCAGGGGTGGTATCACTTTGCTAACATATTTTGGTGCCTCTTATAATTATCACATCGTGGTTATTCCATACTGGTTTAAGAAGGAATGCTCCCACATATACCTTACCCAGTTAAGTTTTAATCAGACCTCTCATTGGGATACTCTATTAATTCTGAGCAAAGTAAAACATCAACGTAGCTGGACTTGCACTTGGGTGCTACAGTGGAGCTGGTCAGGTGGTGTGGAGCACCCTCTTCTGCAATTTATAGGTACTAACTATAAACTGCAGAGCACTTGGGAGTCTGTTCCAGACGTTCATCACAGACCTGCAACGAGCAATTGATTTAATATCTCTTCTGAGGTATCTTTGTGCAGTTCGCCTAATGATTATTGCTTGCTTAAAGTGCATTAAGACCTCACAGAAAGCACTATAAAACAGCCATAGGCAATTATGCTTATGTCCAGAGTACAACTTACATCTCTGTAATGAAAATTCAGAGACAGGTACTTGAGTTGGGATTTAAACATCCAGAGAAATTTGTTATGCTCTGCAGCTGGATTTGACAAATAAACCAAACACTGTTTTCATGACTTGCTAGAGACCTCTTTATTTACTAAGTTTAGAAGCTTAAAGCATGTACCTTTCAAATCTTGTACCACCCTGCTTGCCTGAATAGTATGTACTCCATGCTAAGTTGTGGAGATACTGGAATGCTATGCATCAAAATTCACAACAAAACAAAATCTGTGCTCCACAAAAGAATAAATGTAAAAATGACACTTGTGAAGACCAATGGTGCTAAAACAGCTTTATTTTTTACTTAATACAAGGCAGAGTGCCTTTTAATACTTCACATAACAGATATTAGCAAATACAAATATATATACTTTTTTTTTTTGCTTTTAATGAAAATGTCCACTTAAGGATTTAACTTAGAAATTTCAGTTGTGAAATCTCTCTAGATTTTTGCAAAGTTAACAGATATTCCAGTGCAAAAATAGATCCCATTACAGATAGCATAAAGTGCTTGGAACGAAGGGCCAACTATAATTCAGGAGGGAAAGATAAGCACAAAGTGGTGGTTTAACCAAGGGGAAAATCCAACAACTCCTTACTGAAATACAAATGTACTACAAAGAGGGATGCAACATGTCAATAGTACTGCAGTTTAAAATAAGTTAACACCTCAGTGCAGTTTCATTATCAAGAGTGGTTCATATACTGCATGTGTCTCTAGAGTGATTTTTCCCCAACACATACTTGAACGAGTAAATTAGTGGCTGTCTGAACTTACTCCATGACAAATCTTCATGCCAGTGTTGCATTATGCTGTCTGTTCAGTACAAACAAGGCAGATCAGAGCTGTGAAATAGTTTGGTTAATATCCACTGTAACGTTTTAGCACAGATAGCAGACCCTTTAAGCGTGACAATCACAGGGCAACAGGAATCAAGAATCTTTTTGTTTGGCTAAGGAAAGAGGATGACGTAAGTGTTGTTTCCTGATAAATTAATAATTTAAATGAGCAGCTACCAAGAGCAAACCACAGCCCTTTCAGGACCAAATCCAAATCCTCCTAGAACTCGTTCTAGTTCTACATGCACTAGTTTGGTGCAGTGCAAAACTTAAGCCCTTCACTTCAGCGACTTGATGCTGATTCGTAACAGTGGTTTTTAGCAGTGGTAAGCATCCAGTACATGCTACTTGTTTCAATGATACTGCAACATACTTGCAGCCTGTTATGGAGCAATGGCTGTAACTCAGCTGTTTTCGCACCTGGAAGTCTGATGTGTTCATCACCCTGTACTCATCCCCATAGAGTGATGCTATAAAGGTAACAACAAAGTATGTTTAAAGTGAGGTATACCGATCCCCTTTACACTCCTTTCGCAATCCCCTTAGCAATGTATTATACAGATTAAAAAAAAAAAGGTATGGAAAAGGCACTTCTGCAGAGCCTGGAGTAAGCTCTAACTTCACCTCAAGACAGGACTTGGAGAGACTGGGAACTTGGTTTAACTGTGTTTTAAAAATGCTGAGTTGGTCAGTGTTACCAAGTGTACTTGGAAATAGGCCATCAACCTTCTTCAGGCTCATGCCAGCCTCTTCATTGTTTGCTGGGCTGCTAGGAACATTCACAGAAGAAAATGGTCCATGACTGATTCATGGAGTAGCATCAAGAGCTAGTGCAGAAACTATGTGGGTGTTTAAGGCAGAGACATGACAAAGGAATAGCCCAGGAACTGCACTTAGGTTCAAACCTCATTACTGAGCCCATTTCTGAATGTAAAAGCAAGACAAAGGGGCCCTGAAAGCATACTTTCCCATGACTGTTGTACAATGTGAACAAGAATTCGTTGTTCTCACTATATAAATTTCCCCTCTAATATTATTCTGGCCTTGTAAAACTTGAAAAATTGATTGATGAACTGCAGTGCTACTATTTCGAACTATCTTGTTCTCCAAGAGGATTTTTACTGAAGCAGTTGTCACATGTATAACGTATCCCAAGGAGGAGACTCCAAGTTAACAATCTTCAAACAGCCACAATAAGAGACAGATTTAAGGCAAAACTTCAAACTAGTCTCGAAAATCATTCTATAGATCCCTCTCCTGAAACACTTTGGCAACATATTAAAAATAGCATCCTGCAGTCCTCTGAAGAATTCTTAGGGTTCTCCTTCAAGAAGAACAAGGACTGGTTTGATGAAAACAATCCAGAGATCCAGGAATTGTTGAGGAAGAAGAGATCTGCTCACAAAGCACACCTTGCACTGCCATCCTGTCATGTAAGAAAAGCAGCCTTTCCTCTTGCATGCAGCAAGCTCCAACAGAAACTCCGTGACATCCAGAACAAGTGGTGGATCAATCTAGCAGAAAAAACTCAATTATGCGCAGATATCGGTGATCACAGAGGATTCTATGAGGCCTTGAAAACAGCATATGGGCCTACATATCAGGTCCAAAGCTCTCTACTCAGCCCAGATGGTCAAACACTTCTGACAGATAAAACCTCCATTCTGAATCTTTGGTCTGAACACTTTCAGACTCTTTTCAGTACTAGTCGTATAGTCCAAGATTCAGCAATTCAGTCCCTCACACAACTGGTGAAGAATGAATTGGATATTGCCCCTACTATGGGAGAAACTCTTAAGGCCATACAGCAGGTGAAAACTGGCAAGGCAGCTGGGGTTGATGGAATTCCACCCGAAGTCTGGAAACATGGGGGCCTTGCACTCCATGCTAAATTTCACGAGTTTGTGATGTGCTGTTGAGAACTAGGCCAACTACCATCAGACCTTTGTGATGCAGTCATCATCACTTTGTATAAGAAGAAAGGAATGAAATCAGACTGTTCAAATTACCGTGGTATTACTCTGCTCTCCATTGCTGGCAAAATCCTGGCAAGAATACTTTTGAACAGATTAATACCTCCTATAGCAGAAGGAATCCTACCTGAAAGCCAATGTGGTTTCAGAGCCAACAGGAGCACCACAGACATGGTATTTGTTCTCAGACAACTGCAAGAGAAGTGTAGGGAACAGAACAAAGGTGTCTATGGAACCTTTGCTGACCTCACCAAGGCTTTTGATACTGTGAGCAGAAAAGGTCTGTGGCAGATTTTGGAACGTTTAGGTTGTCCCCCCAAGTTCCTTAAAATGATCATCTCACTCCATGAGGATCAGTGTGGCCAAGTCAGATATGGCAATGGACTTTCTGAGCCCTTTCTAATAACCAATGGTGTGAAACAAGGCTGCCTTCTCACTCCAAACCTATTCACAATCTTTTCCAGCAGGATGCTCCAAAGGGCCACAGCAGACCTCGATGATCAGGACGGTATCTACATTCGATACCGTACTGATGGAAGCCTTTTCAACCTAAGGTGACCGAAGGCCCACACCAAGACCTTAAACCATCTTGTCCGGGAGCTGCTCTATGCTGATGACGCCGCCCTTGTTGCCCACACAGAAGCAGCTCTGCAGCGTTTAACATCCTGCTTTGCAGAGGCTGCTGAGCTCTTTGGGCTGGAAGTCAGCTTAAAGAAGACAGAAGTTTTCCATACACCTGCACCTCAGGAAGTCTTCCATCATCCCCATCATGAATGCAGCTATCCACCAAATAGACAGAAAGAGAGCATAGCATTGAGGCATAATGTGAAGGAATAGTGTGGCTACAGAGATCAGCTGACAGTGTTTTCAATCCCTAATTATGCTACCTACATATTTAAAGTCATAAATAATACTGTTTAAAAAAAAAAAATAAAATCTGTCAGCGGGGCGGGGGCCGTGGGGGGTTTGAGGGCGGCAGTCCCTGGGGTTTACAAACTATTTCGTGTACTTTGTCTCAGGGAGAGGAGAGAAACTTCCGTTTTTGGGAATAGGTTTAAGGGTACTTTTCTATTGTAATTTTTTTAATAATAAAACTGGTGATTATTATTAAAAGAAAAAAAAGGGAGGGGATGGGGGAGCCCTTGGGGGGAGTGCAGCGAAGCGGGATAGGTGAAAGCAGGAGGGGGCAGAGCAGGTGCTAATTCCGCTGGGTACAGAGGGTACATCCCCCACACTTCAGGGCTACTGGGGTAAAGTGCAGGCACTGTGAGCTCATAGGGCTCCCGGGCGATGAACTGAGGTACGGTGGTGGGGAAAGGGGTGCTGGGATTTGGGGTGCCCACCAGCTTGCTCTTGGCCATCTTGATGTTGGCCTTGGCGAACTCCAGCCGCAGCGTCTGGGGGATCTCAGGGTCGAAGCGGATGCCGTTCAGAGCGTTCTTCGCCGCCTCTGCCTCGGAGCGGCTGTCGAAGCTGACGAAGCCCACGGGCTGCCTGGAGGTGAGTTTGATGAGAGACCCCTCGTACCCCTTAAAGGGCCTGAAGAGCAGGTGAAGTGTGCCGAGCCGTGCCCCTGGAGCCGCTGTGCCCCATGTTGGTGCCGTTCGAGGAGCACGGTGGGGCGGTGCCCTGTGGGACGCTGTGGGGCCGCTGGTACCAGACGCTGGAGGAGGTTTTCATCGAGGTGCACGCCAAGGACGTGCGCTGCAGCCTGGGCAGCCGCGACATCACGCTGGCCACGCAAGGGCGGGAGCTGCTGCAGAGTAAACCTTCTGACTCTACGGTAACTGATGAAGGAACATGGACATTAGAAGACAGGCAGTTGATACGAATTGTTCTAACGAAGACAAATAGAGATGCTGGAAACTGTTGGACATCTCTGTTAGAAAATGAATACGCTGCTGATCCTTGGGTACAGGACCAGATGCACAGGAAGCTTACACTGGAGCGATTCCAAAGAGAGAACCCTGGATTTGACTTCAGTGGGGCAGAAGTTTCTGGAAACTACAGCAAAGGAGGACCAGACTTCTCTAGTCTTGAAAAATAAACTTTTTATCTGTGTTCTTTTAGAGGAATTACATGTTACAGTTAAGGACTGGAATCACGTAACTGGTGAAGACTTCAGTGATCTCTTCAATGGATTGTTGTCAAAAGTAATTACTTCAGTGAAGAGAAAGGTCTCTTCCAGCAGAATGAAGATAAAATGTTACCAGCTGATTTATAAGTTGTAATTACCTTATAATACTAAGGGACAAATTATAGAGAAAGGTGTACATAAAAAAAACTAACCTCTTCGAGCAGTTTGGCTTGGGTATTTTTTTCTTATTAGAAACACCATAGTAAACTGGTCAGTTATAAATCTACCACTTGTCTTTATACATCTTATTCTTGCTTATCTACACCTGAGGAGGAACAGCCCCAGGCACCAGCACAGCCTGGGGCTGATCTGCTGGAGAACAGCTCTGCAAAGAAGGCCCTGGGGGTTCTGGTGGACAAGCTGTCCCTAAGCCAGCAGTGTGTCCTGGGGGACAAGAAGGGCAATTGGATCCTGGGGTGCATTGGGAAGAGCATTACCAGCAGGTCAGGGGGTGATCCTGCCCCTCTGCTCAACCCTAGTGAGGCACATCTGCAGTGCTGCGTCCAGGTCTGGGCTCCTCAGGACAAAAGAAAGCTCCTGGAGCAGGTCCAGCAGAGGCTGTGGAGATGATGAAGGGACTGGAGCATCTCCTTATGAGGAAAGGCTGAGGGAGCTGGGGCTGTTCAGCCTCGAGAAGAGACACTGAGAGGGGACCTCACCCATGTCTGTCAGAGGATGGACCAGGCTCTGCTTGGGGGTGCCCAGCAATGGGACAAGAGGAACGGGCAGGAACTTGTGAGAGGTTAAAGAGCAGATACTACAAATCTGAGTGACAGCTCATGACTTAGAATTTGCTCTTGGCATTAGCAGCTTGTACAACTACTGAGTTCGCTGCTGTGGTCCAAACCCTAGGTCTGCTTCTCACCCACTTCCTCCCACTAGATATTCATGCAGCTGCTGCAGTACCTCAAAGGAACAGTAAAGTACTTAACTACACAAATACCTAGTCAGAGTGTGTTATTGACTGTGATGCTGGTGGGACAATCATATGCATTTGGAGGGTACACAGTTCTGCTTATCACAACTTGCTGATGAAGATACATGGTTATCATGGCCCATCTCTTGCCATCCCACCTCCACAGTACTGCTTTGTGGCCTCAGATTTGTCACTACTGATCTATACCAGTCTAGAAAAAGCAGCTGGTCAGGTAAGTTTTCTCAATCTAAGGTTACAACACTGGTGGTGACTTTCCTTGCCACTGACTGTTCTGGTACATTCATTGCCAGCAATGGATGTAGCACCAGCAAATTCCCACTCCTGACATGAATGTTCTAAAAACTAAAACATGCATGTCTAAAATACCTGTAAGTAACCACTGGCCCTGACTCCTCAGTGAATTATTTTAGCAACCCTAAGAAAAACATACTGTGCAGAACAAGATACAGTATGGTTTAAAGCCCACAGCATCTAGTGGGTGCTTTACCACAGCTTCAGAGTTATACTGTAAGGAGCTAAGTTCAAGTCTTTCACTTGAAAACAGTACAAGACGACTCCATGAGGCACTGCCCCTGTAAAGGAATTGTTTTCATTGCATTGAATTGCATTGCATTGAATGGTTATCAGTAGAGTGTCCAGTTTCTTTTCCTCTAGCTTCTTCTTTGGGAGTATCCTATCCCAGGGAAAGGAAGTTTGCATTCTGCTCATCATTTCTTTGATGAAATTGGCTCACACACAACTTTCTTTTACCTTCTCATCTTGCAGGAAGGAATTAAGGATTGCAATGTCTACCACAGTCTGGTTTTTGTGTAATGACAGGTCCTTGCTATGGTCGTCGTCGCTTTGGTCCTTAGCAAAATTTACAAATACCTACAGGAAAAAAAGAGCATGTCACACACCTGGATTTTCATTAATTTGGGGCATTTTAAACACTGGGCATCCTGAAATAGTCTTGGGACTCAGTACTCTACTTTGTTGAAGTGCCCTTAAAAGAAAGGTCCAGTAAATTAGTGGATTTATTCCTACCTCTGCACAAAGAAGCTTTTGGCATCCAGGCTACTAAAAACTTACTTGGTCAAGTGTTGTCTGAGAAACGGAGTAGTCTTCTATGTGGAGCCTCTTTTTGTTCTGGGAGAGAATACTGAATATTTTGGCCAGGGAGGATGGTGAAGAAGGAAGCTGGTACTGCAGCATATTCCGATGCTTTTCCTTCAGGACACTTCCAGGGAAGGCATGCCCAAAGAACTCCTCAACAGGCTTCAGGTCTGGGTTTGCCCCTGCAATTCTCACCACTATGGTGTAACCATCTCCAAACCTGCAAACAAGAACACCAGCACAAGGCTTAAGTGCTTGGGAAATACAAGCACAGCTTAAAATCCATCAGCATTTCCCACAGTCAGAATAGCAACGGGAACGCTGCACGAGGAATTAAGCCTGACTGTCATCTCCCTAAAAATGCAGACAACTCTGTGGTGTAAGTGAAAAGAAAACAGGTACCTGTTCTTTAGATGCTGGACGCTGCCCAGACACCTGAACCGCCCATTGACCATTATCGCCATTCGAGTGCACAGGGCTTCACATTCTTCCATGCTGCAGGCAAGAGTAACTTCATTAGCACTGCAAACAGCAGTGGAGGGCAGAGCAGCCAAGCTGAGCTTAGCATCCAGCCCTGGCAGATGCAAAAGCCAGGGTAGGACACAAGTGGGCCGCCACGTACCTGTGAGATGTGAGCACCACTGATCTGCCCTCCTTGATTACACTCAGAGCACAGTTCCACAAGAAACGACGTGCTTTGGGATCCATCCCTGTCGTTGGCTCATCCTGCAATATGTGTACAAAAAAACCAGATTACGCTGCCACATTGCACTGACAAATACCTCGTCTGTGAAATGACCTGTCCATTCTGATTAAGCATACTGGAAACACTGAAAATAAGCAAGTTTGACTCATTTTCTAAAATGAGAAAATTTTAAATTAGCAAACACATCCTTTTCAGAACTGAGAAGCACTGCTTATTCTGCAATTACAGCACGTTGAAATAGCCAGTTCTAAGACAAGTTGAAGCCAATTAGCTTGTTTAAATAGAGCACAAGTCTACTTTCTCATGCACTCTGAACTTCAGTAATTCTAGTATCTGTCCTCAATTTTAATCTAGGGAATGGTAAAATATTTATTTCCAATTTTCAGTCGATTATTGAAAACACAGTCAGATTTGTTCATGTCTAGCAAGAAGGCTGTAGTTTTTTGTAGGTATAGAAATCTTGAAGCTGCTGACAGTTTGGCATCATGTTTGAGACCCCCCACTTCACAGTGATTTTCCAGAAACAGAAGCCCGGAGGCACTTTATAGCTTGCAGCTACATAGGGAATATTTATTTCCATGTGCTATTTGCTCATGTTTAAGTGACTAATGATGTAGTTAAACATTAGTTGGACATGAAATAGCTAGCCTTCGTTTGAAGACGGTTTTTCTATTCTGCAAGAAAACTGCTAATGAGCAAAGGTTGCAGACTCACCAGGAACACCACAGGTGGCCCTCCAATGAGGGCAATGGCCGTGGAGAGCTTGCGTCTGTTCCCCCCGCTGTAATTCCCAGCGTATTTCTCTCCGTATTTCACAAGGCCCAGTTTCCGAATTGCCCACTCGCCAACCTGCGACAGACAGCACATCACCATCTTGAATCAAGCACGGCAACATCCACACAAGGAGGTTTTCCTTATGAGCTTTGGCTTTGAAAGCAGTTTTTAGAAGGGCCATTCATCCGAGGACGTGATGTGCACGGATATGGCTTTTGAAGCACCCTGTTCGCCTCTAGAGCAGGATATGTGCAATCCTGTCCCTGGGAGGCCTGAAAAGTCAAATGGCTGCAGCTGATCAGCCAGCGAGCATGAGTTTAACACCAGCTGAGCCACATTAACCACCGGTCTAGTGCTCTTAGCAGCACCAGCTTCAGAGAGCTTTCCTGCTCCTGTGGGCTTACAGCAGGGATATGGTCACTACTGACACACAGCAAAGCCCACCGTGGTGCATCTTAGCCCTTCAGACAGATGGGATCTGTCTGTTATTCAGGAGTATCCCTAATGGTGCCAGTAGACAGGCACTGTTGCCCTACAGACTTAAATGGGGAAGGGATCCAGCTACTATTCAAATCATATGCAGACCTGGGTCCCTTTTTTTATGGGAGCTGGCGGGAATATCAAACAGAAGAACTCAGCAGCAATCTTAGAAGGAGCTTGCAATTTTCACCCATCATGCCTACTCTTACAGAGGGACTCAAGCTACTTGGACACACCCTATATAACATCTGCCTTCAGCAGTTCCTGTCTTGTAGCACCCAGGTCTCATACAGTGAAAACTGCTGTTAACTCAAGGAAACAGTGCTAAGAAGAGTGCTGTATGGTACTGACAGCTGTGATTAATTGCCTAAAGATCATCGGTGTAACTCCACGTCTGAATGCTGAAATAGCAGCACTTCAGTGATGAAGCATGATCAACTGGAAAGCTGTAACAGCCAGCATGAGGCTTCTGTTAAGCTGTAGAGTTTGGTTCCTGGGACTTTGAAGAACTAACCCTTGACAGCAGGTGAGGTTCTGCAAGACCTGCAACTCCACAGCCCTTAAGTTCTTAAAGAAAGTAATTCAGTGGAGAAGGGCTTCCACTATGAGAACACAGGACCCAAATTATCTGCCCTTCCAACACTGAAAAAACACCAAAACTTTTGGATTGTTTTGAAGGGAAGGGGGGCAGATTTCACCACACAGTACCTTCAACACTTTCACATCATGGCATTTTATGTCTTGCAGTGAGGGCACACACAACAACTTGCAAACTGGTTACTGGGGTGAGTTCTATGGTGTTTCATTTACCTTGCAGACTTCTTTCTCTGGAACACCTCTCAGGAGAGCAAAGAACTCCAGGTGCTCTCGCCCTGTCAGCAGTTCATTAACAGCATCAAATTGTGGGCAGTAGCCCATGTTCTGATGGACTTCTTGAATGTTGGAGAGGATACTGTAGAAGAAAAAACCCTTTGTTAGGATTTCAGGAGTACATGCTGCTGTTTTAGATGTTAACAGGAGGAAAGTGAAACAGCAGTTTTGGAATCACTGGACTAACAAAAATACAGGATCCTCAAAGTCCATCTCAGCCAAGACATGTTTTCTCTCTCCCACTCTTCCAGTTCTTTTTTTAAAAAAAGGACATTTAAATGTGAAAGAGCAGGTATTCAGAAGTGACTACCAGACTAAATCAATTTTCTTAAGGCCACTAAAGTATTTTACCAGACTTGAACAAGGGCTGAAACAGATGACAGGAGTTGTAAAAGGAAAAAGTGGAAGTGAGTTTAGATGTGGAAGTGGAACAACTGCTGCAAAAGCTGGAGGAGAAGGCAGTAAAGGACCTACTTCCACACAAAGCAGAGAAAAGATGCATTGTCTTTCACCTGTTTCCTTTGAGGAAAGCTTCTCCTCCTGTCACATCTGTATCACCAGTTAGCATCTTAAAAGTGGATGACTTGCCAGCACCATTTACTCCCAGGAGTCCAAAGCACTGGGGATATAAAAGAGTACAGTGTGTTTGAGAACAGGATTCAGCTGCATCACTTTCAGTACTGACAAGAGGGGAAGGAGCAAACTTGATCCTCAGGACAGTGGAGAGACTCTTCAGTGCATTTTCAAAAAAAGTTTTCTAGGCTTTTATTCTAAGTATAAACCTTCAGGCTGGGAAAATGAAGGAACTGTGGTGTCACATTGGTACATTGTCACCACAGTGTATCCATACCAAACCTTGGATAGTGGAGTTTGGCCTCTGGTCCCAGAAACAGAGTTCAGTATTTTCTTCAAAGGCAGAGAGATACACAGAATCAGAAACTGCTTCCATTTCCAGTTTCTTCTAATGTAATTTGAACATTCACTGGGTTTTGACCTTACTCTACCCTGTGCTGCCTCGTGGCTCTTAAAATGCTGCAGTAATAGCAAAACAATGCATTTGATAGATAAGCTTACCTCTCCAGGGGGGATTCCAACACATATCCTATCAACTGCTGGCTTTCGCTTCATTCTGTAAATCTGAAACCAGAAGAAAAAAGAATGAGAAGGAGAATGCCAAAGAACTCTCAGCCATACATACTTAACGCTCCATACTTGATCCAATTTTGACCCCACTAAATTCCTCTGATAAGGCATGGTGAACTGCATAGTTTTGTGTCAACAAGTAGGAATGCAGAAGTTCTCTGTCACCTTGGTTAGCTCCTTGATTTCCAAGATGTCACTCTGTCCCCCTCCACTAATTATCCTCTGCCTCTCTCTGGTTACATCCTCATCTTCATCATTCACAGGAGGCAGCTTGGCATAGACAGGCCTGGAGAGAACAATGTGACAAAGGCTTAGCAGAAGATGACAGGGCCTTCACAGATATAACATTCTCCCCATTTCACAAGGGACACCAATGAAAACGTCACCTGCCCATAGCGGAGCAGTGGAGAGGACAACCTACCTGGGTTTTATGAAGAACCTGTACTGGATGAGCACTGTGATGAGAAAAAAAACAACGCCCTCCACTGCCATGGCAAAGAGGTTCCTTCCCACCAGGTCCCATGACAGAGGGGACACAAAACGGTTCTCTCCTGCCAAAAGGAGACGAGACACACAATCACTTTTCCAGAGCAAGGGGAGTGGGCTAGCATTTCTTCCCACAGCGTTCACCAAGTTGGGCACTGGGACAACTGGTGATCAGCCAGGTGCAAGAGGGAAGGGATAGACCACACAGGGGACAGCTGTGGCTGTGTACACATTTCTTACTGTAGCAAAGTTGGGACTTAGGCCCAGACAATTCAGTCTGCCAAAGAGCTGGATCACCTTTTCAAAAGGTTAGTGAAGCACAGGAAGACTATGACTCAGGCCTGGCATCTGCATGCCAGAAAAAAAAAAAATCCAGCTTTCTAGAACCTCAGCCACTCATCACACTTGGCCTAGTGGTCCTCTCCATACAATTATCTTTATGCATTTTTATTTAATTCCCTTAACTCAAAACACTGGGGTTCTGTCTGCCAGGTTCTCTTCAGTCCTTGTAACAACCTAAAGTGGATGGCTGTGGACACTTGCCACCTTTGATCAGATCTGTGCTGCAAATTGTGCCCTTTCAGTTCCTGAAAAGTTAGAGAAGCTCATCCAGAGCAGATTCGAGATTTCTCTGTTCCTTTCGGGCCATTGTCCCTGTGATACATAGCTTCACTCACCAAACCTCTCCAGAGCATCAGCCATGGCCTGGTTTTTCACCATGTCAATGAGTCCCCGCCCCAGGCAGAAGTGGGGGAAGATGAGGAAGACAGACTTCAGAATGTCATTGATGTCCTTCAGCTTCTGTTAAGACAAAGTCAAATGCCAGTGAGCCACCTGAGAAGAAGGCAGCCACCACTGCCAAGGGTGACCCATGTTATGTCTGACCCCTCCCTCCCTTCCTCAACACTGCACTCCACAAAAATTCAAGGATTAGAAATGTTGTCCCAAGGGCCAGTGCCTTGGCTCCTCAGAACAGTCAGTGTTGTCGAGTTGCTCAAGATTCTATTAACACAAGCAAACTGCAACAAAAGGAGAGATTTCTCCAAACACTCACAGTCTAAAAGGCACTGTCTGCAAACATGTAAAAGGGCTACAGGTTGAGGAGATGGGGAAGTTGTGCTTGCACAAACTGGTTATGTCAGTGGCTGTGGGCAGCTCATCCCTATCCCATATTAGAGGCTCCAAGACTTCTCCTTTGTTGTCTTCCAGTTGGCTCAGCCCACAGATTGAACTGATAGCAGCCTGAGGAGGGGTTCCTGTTCTGCCAGACACTTATCTTCCAGCATGTACTTATTTTTACTGAGCTGAAACAGGCTTTGTTACAAAAGGAACCACCATCAAGGTTCCTTGCCTCCTTATGCCCACAGGAAGAGGTATAATCAACAAATAACTCCCACAGGGTCTCCTGAGCTTCCTCCCACAAGGAAGACTTCACACCACTGTGGGTCAAATGGGGCTGGCTAAGACATCTTGTGTTGTATACAAGCAGGGGAGGAACTTGCACCTTCCCCAGTAGGCATCTGGCTCTGAAAAACTGAATGGAGGAGTGTCAGTTCCCAACACATTTAGAGAGGTTTCTACCACAGGAGGCAAAATTGAGGGCAACTAAATGCTTGAGTGATTCAACAGCCTTAGTAGATGGAAACTGCCCTTCATTAGTAACATACAAACAATTCCATCTGAACACAAGAAAACTGTTTGAGAGATTTTTTTGTTTGTCTTTTGTTGTTGTTGTTGTTGTTTTGTTTTTGTTTTCATTTGTTTGTTTGGGGCTTTTTGTTGTTTTGTTTTTGTGGGTTTTTTTTACCCTAAGAGTGATTTGAGAAGCAAAAGAGGTTGCCCAGAGGGACTATGGAGTCTCCATCCCTGGAAATGTAAAATCTGATGGCCCTCAGCAAACTGCTGTAGCTGATCTTGCTCAGAGGTCGGACCAGACAATCACAGGAGGTCCTTACCCATCTTAACCATTCTGTGAACATTGCTGAATTGGGCTTTAACCCACTTCCACCAGAACCTATGTTTAAACTGCTGCCAAAGCTAATGGGTACAGGCCATGGCCTAGCTTTTCTGGAGAACTGGCTGCCAAAGGCAGCATGGCACCAACATGGAACCAGATTGCAGCAGCACAAGACAGTGAGGAGCTTCTGGGGAAACGTACGTTGTTGGTGAAGAGCTCCAGGACAAAGGTGGCCACACTGCCATTGATGCCAATGAAGAGATTCACACTGGTCAGCACAACATATGCTGTGCTGGGGATTTTGAACACGAAGGAGGCTGGATACATGAGAGGGGTGATGGACCACCTGGCAAAAAGAAAAGCAGCAGCATCAGGTAAGCACCTGCTGAGTGCTAAGAGCCTTCCCAGTCACTCTCTAAAGAGAAATCTCTTACCCATAGAGAAACAGAAGGAGAGCCAGCACAGGCAAGTTGGAGGAGGATACATAGGACTTCTGCTGGAAGCAGATGAAGATGATGACGACTAATGTGGCTGGAACAATGTAGTTGCACTTGAAGGGAAAAGCATGACTTTAGATTTCTTTCCCAATGACAAAAAAAGGTGCCTTCCTGCTCTAATCCAATAGTTCTCAGAACTCTTTTGTGTTCCCAAAGCTCTTTTCAATATGAGACTCTTAGAAGTGTCATATGTGTGAACTACAACTCAGTACACATGAATTTACATTTCTTGGTCCCTCTAGAAGTAGCCAGTAGACTCTCAGAGGTTCTGGACACATGTTATAAAAACCTGCTTTGGACAAAGCAGAACAAGGGGCTACACCAGCAAACATTTTGGGGCAATTACTTTAACGTGACGTAATAAATGCTGATGACTGAGCCTATGGTTGTCCTCCCATCCTCTGTTGTGCTTCTTGCCCTACTGAAGTGAACCACTGCCCCAAGAGAGCGAACACAAAAGTCATGGTCACAGTGGTTATTCACTGAAATAACGTGGTGCCTGCTGGCCCAAACTGCACTTTGCACTTCAGTGCAAGACACTCTGCAAAAACAGAAGAGAGCACAGTTTAGCACATTCAAAGCCCTTACCATATCCCAGACAAAGTTGGCCACCCAGTAGATCACAGGCTTCACACCACTGATGAACTGCAGGTGTTTAGCCTTGCTGACACGTTCTTGAATAAGGAAAACCACAAAGCTGGCAGGAACAAAGGACATGGCAAAGATCACACAGATGGAGACGAGGACATCCACAGAGGTGGTCATCCTGGACAAAAAAAAAAAAAAAAAAAGGGAAAAAAAAAAAAAAAAAAAAAAAAAAAAGGGAAGAAAACAAAATGTTTGTATGTTGGTGCTGGCTCCTTTGAGATGAAATGAAGCAGCTCATTCAGAGCAAAGCAGAAACTGCTTCTTCTGCTGTTCTTATTCTGCAGGGTAAGGGATGACCACACCAGGCTGTCCTAACTGCACAGTTCTTCTCCAGCCATATAACAAAGGGAACATACACAGCCTGTTGGCATCTCAAGGACAACACCACAACCTGCAGACTGGTTAGAACTTCAGTGTAATAGACTGCTTTCTGCTTTCCTTATCACCACCATTTTGTTTCTCACCTAATGCATTTCTTGGGCTTGTTTGGGGGTTTATCTTTTTGGTTTTTTTGGTGCTGTTTTAAAGTTCAGAGACACCTACCTGTCATCTGCCACTGCTTTACAGGTTTGAAGATGTACCTGCAGACATGTCCTGACTTGGATAGTGGTAGGGGTGGACTAGTCAATGCCTCAGGGAAGTGAACCCTGCACATTACTGTGTGCCCCCCCAGGTTGAGACAGTGGGTAATCAATGATTCCTAGCCAAATGGTGGCACCTTGGGACAAAAGAATGACCATATTCATGGTGAGACACGTTTCTGAAGGTGGCTGAGAGGAATTTCCTAAGTGGCAGAAGACCTGAAGATCACACTGGTTCTTAGAAGCTGCAGCTACCAGGGACTCAGAGACAGAGAAAGTTGGCACAGAATTGCTGTTCAACACCAAGTTCTCAGCAGCACATGTTGCCACCTGCCCAGACTAGAGAAAATAAGGCCTGCACGTTACAGCCTAAATGCCACAGGCCACTGAGTGTCCACCAGCGAGGCTAAAACCTCCTATGTTGCCTGTTTCCAGTAATCAGCAGCTGATGAGCCCAAAACCACCCATGTTCACATCAGGACTTACAGGGCTACTTCAGAGAGCTGCTGCTTGGTGAGGTTCAGAGGGTGATTGAAGGCAGTGATCCCGTAGGCACTGGGGTTTTCACCCTGCTGCAGGTTGGCTCGAAGGATGGCATTGTTGATCACATTCAGGAAGGATGCAATGGCATGCCAGCCCTTGTTGTTAAACCACACCTGCGAGAGACCACATCGACATCAGAAAGGCACCAGGTACATCATCAACCCAACAGGCTCCTAAGCCCTGCAGAACGTCCCTTTCTCTATTCAGGCCATACAATTTCTTTCCTCGTCTTTCCAGCTAGCACGCTCAGGGACAGAACACAGGGTTTAATCAGTAAGTACAAAAGGCTGCTGGAAGACAGCAATGATCCAGCACTGAACTCCTTTCAGGACTTCGAAGAAACAGATTTTGAGGAAACCCACACGAGAATGCAAACTACTCGTGTTCCCACAGGGAACTCTGTTCTGCACAGTTGACCATGGCAAACTGCTGTGACACCAGGTCACCAGAGCTTCAAACAGCAGGCACAGCAGTGAGGATTGGTTAATTTACCTTCACATTGTTCTTTGTATCCAGGCCTTTCATGAAACTTGACAAGCTGTTGAGAAATCGATCTCCAGAACTTCCCTGCAAATGGTAAAGACAGTTACTTCTCCTCTGAGAGTATTCTTATTTACGTCCTGGGGTCTAGCAGGGGTTACACAATGTTTTTCACAGCTCTGACAATTTTCTTCTCATTCAAAAGCCTCTATCCACCAAGGTGGAGGTGGTAACAAGGCTGAGAAACTTCAGCTTTCCTCCACCCTTTCTTTCTGGTGTCTCATCGGTAAGAGGTCAGCTTCATGCCTGTTTTTTTCCCAATAAAATGTATTAAACAAGGTTGCAGGCAACCTTCAGAGACATTGCAGCCCACAGGCAAGCAGTCTCAGAGGAAAACCAGGGCCCAAATTCTCTTCTGAGCCAAGGCAGACTCAGTACAGGAGGGCTAAACTGGGGTACTGAAAGAAGACAGCAACCCCTTGTTAATTCCCTGAGACAGCCCAGCCTGTCCTGCCACAAAACACTCAGAGGTGTCTGCAATCCCCACCAGCTTGCAACTGTGTTGGGCAGAACCCACATCAGCAATGTGGGCTACATGAACTTCAGCTGAGCATCTCTCCAAGCCTCCTGCCACTCCCAGACAACTGCCTGGGAGATCCCAGCTCAGAGACAGTGGGGAGAAGCCACTGGACACAGCTAACATACACACCCCCCTCGTTTTATGGCTTCCAAGTCCTCTCCCAAGAAACAAGACTGATATTAGTACATCCTGGGTTTATGGGGGACGTTGCTTACCTGTGCTAGCTCAAAGATTTTCTTCACCTGTTTAATGGCATCGGTGACTTCATGGCTTGGAGGAAGCACGAGGGAACTGCTGGCTCCCAAGGAAAAGCCACCATACCTGAAAGTTCAGACAGAAAGTGATGCTGAGACCTGACTATTCATTGACATCCAGAAAATACCGCTCCTCCTCCCTCTCCAGATGCCTCCTCTTCCTGCACTACATCCAACACAAGTGTCTCCACTAGTACAGGAAAGGATGACTTTGATTTTCCTACATGGCTGCTTAGCCGTGGTGTCTTCTGCTCTTTGTTTCTTGGGTTAAATACCCATATTATGAATGCTGAGCATGCTGCCCATTTAATAAATGCAGTTATCCTCTCCTGCAAGTGCAGACAAAGCAGGACATCTCCCTGCTGCCCTTGGTTGGAAGGATAGCACCTCCCAGGACAGCGTACCAGCAGGCTGGTCATGCAAATCTTTTCAAGCCAATACTGCACTCTGTATAAGGCAGATATGATTTTCAGTACTCTGGGGTTGTCTCCCAGTTTATCCTTCAACATCTTCCCTCAACATCTGGCAGCTAAGAGTCATAAAACAAACTGCAAAGTGGGGTGGATGTGTCAGGCTTAATACAGTGCTCAAGGGTTAGTGGACACATACAAGCTAAAGAAAAGGCAGTAACTCACCTGAACTCATTCACCCAGACCTTATTCTTTAAGCTGTAGAGACAGAAAAGAGAGTTGATGTATAATATATAGAACAAGAGAAGAGACAGACCCATCACTGTTGCAGGCACATGGCCAGGGAAAAGAGTGCAACAGCCTCTTGCATCTGTCACATGTCCCACCGTTCCTTTGCAGTGTAATCCCTAGGGTTGGTACCCAGACTTTTCCCATACTCTGCCTACAAGGGTCAGGACACAGCATCACTAATAAAGCAAAAACACCACTTGAGCTCAGGATCAGGGGTATGTGGATTTGGCTTGCTGCTGAAGAATTTGGGCTGCCCAGGCTTATTTGCCTGATCTGTGCACCCCCCATAGAGCGAGTAACATTTGGTGGGGAGGGAATGGAGAGAGTGTGTTTAACAGCTACCTTTTCCCGATGATCTGTGCGTAGGTCTTCACTAGGTAGTCTGATATATTGCGGCCTGTCAGATTCTGGAGGATGTCAGCAGTGTCTTGCTCTCGCTGGTGCCACCGGTGAAAACACAGATAAACACTCGTCAGAAGGCACAGACGCCGAGCCAAACAAATCTTGTGCAATGCTTTGCACACAAGAATCACACCCGGCCACTCTGCTCCTGATTGCAGTGCCACTGAGCTCCCTCCTACCTGTGGCGGTGGCAGCCCGCCTGCACCAGGGGGGCACACAGGCAGCATCTTCTTGATCTTCTCGTTGCTGCACTCACAAGATGGGGAAGGGTTCTCCATGCTCCAGTTGCCTTTCAAGAAGATGTCCTGGACTGACTCTGGGACCAAAGCAGTGCTCCATTCCTTCTGCCCCACAGTGCAAGGAGTGTCTCTGTGTCAGGAAAGAGGGAAGAAAAATGCAGTTTTAAAACCAACTATGATGGCCTTTGCTTACAAGCCATTTAAAGATCAAACGTCACAGTCCTCAGAAGAGGCAGAGTGTTTCTCAAAGGAGCTCGACCTCACTGAGACAAACAGCTCAGAGTGACAGACCTGGCTCTGCAGCTTTTAAGACATCCCAGTGCCAAAGAGACTGAGGCTGGCCAACACTGAGTAGTGTCAGACACTCCCTTCTTTGTATTATAATTAAGCTCTTTATTTCAGTCAGTCTCAGCATGCACAGTGTCCAGAGTTCAAGGACAATGCTCTTAGTCATATAGTTTAGTTCTAAGTAGCCCTGTGAGGGGCAGGTACTTGGACTCTATTCTCATGGGCCTCTTCCAACTCAAGATATCCTATGATTCTAAGATCACAGCAGACACTCACTTCCTCAATGACATTTCTGCCTTTGGGGCACCAAAAGACTATTTTTCCCCCCTCGGCAGCATCAGTGGGTAGCTTTCTCCCCATGCCCCATTGGTGGAGTAATGCAGCTCCCATGTCTGTTATAAAGGATGTAGCTTAATTTCCACCCCTAGCCAGCATATTGGACACCTTGCCTCTCTCCCTATCATCCCGTGAACATCAGCTGCAGTTCTTCCAGGCTAAAGACAACCATCTCAGACTGATGTACACTCTGTAGGGAATACCTACAGTTGATAACACAGAGCAACGTAACCAGGTTCTTCACCACGTTCAGGACCAAACAGTAAATCTGGGGGAAGAGACTACTCTCTCCTTTTCATCTCCATCAGCAAGGACTTGCACTCAAACCTCACTCCCTCACCATGCTGAGGGCTGGCAACTATTTAAAAGGTTCTCAGCAGAAAAACTGAATGTAATTGCAACTCTCCTGGCTTAAATCCTGCTCTGGCCACACAGTACTATAATTCCCTAAAGCTAACTAAATCTACTAGTGACCAGAATCTGGGGGTGGACTTCCTCTTCCCAGACCAGAGTTCTACTTACGGGATGGAATGTCCCTGCATACAGCGTGTCCCAAAACCAGGCTTATCAAGAAGGGCATCCAAAAGCTTCTGAGTGCCTGCATCTTCAGGAGCATCATTGCTATGGGTACAGCAGAAAACCACTGTTGGGTCAGTGTGTTAACAGGCAGACAGCAAAAGCAGCAGCAGAGCAAGGCCAAGAACACAGTGAAAGGATAATGGGTGGGGATTTGCCTTTGAAGAATGCTTGGCCTAGAGCACACACACACTTCCAGTCTCTGTACACAGAACTGTTAGAGTCATAACACCATTCAAAAAGGGGTACGGCCTTGCCAGTAGTTCAGAGTTGGCATTTAAAGGTCCAAGAAGAAAATAACAGTACCCTCTTTAAAATGTGCTTCTGAGATAAGCACAAACCCCAAATTTAAATAACCTGTTAAGGAACTCAGTAACACAAGTCTGAAAAGTTTAGAATTTGTAGGCCACAAGAAACATACCTAATAAAAGTGTACTGCTCATCGTACATCCAGGGTTGTAATTCCAGGCTGGGATACTTCCCAAAAGGAGGAACGATCAGGCTGAACATGAGAGCAATACACACAAAGACAGCTGGCAGCACAATCTGAAAGTACAAGGAAAGAGCAAGTCCCTTTTTAAGCAAATATTCCCAGAGGCATCAGAAGTTACATGTGAATAACTTACTGGATTACAACTTTTTCAAGTTTTCCCAGGAACGTCTTTGCTGTTTTCACCAAAGCAGTGATAGACACCAATGCAAGACTTATCTTGGCATTTAACCAGGGCACTGACTTGGGACTCAGAGGATTCAGCCTGCAAATGCTGCTCTCAAGGCCAAATTTAGATTTGAACCTCAGCTGCATCCTCGCTGTGCAAGAATACTGTAACCACCTGGTTATCACACAATTCCTCTCACTTGCACAGGCCTCCCTTTGTTCACAGGTGCAGTGTGCAGTTCACAGCTGAAGACCAGTTTTGGTTATTCGCATTCCCTTGAGGTTTTCAGCCTGCCACCCCCTCAGACTACAACACACAGTGCAGAGCTGTCCCTGCTGAGGGACTCTGCTCACGTTGGGTGCTCTCACCTGGGCAAAGAAGCCCTTCCGGCTTCTCCTGGCAATAAGCATCCTCTTCCACAACAGAGCCATGAACTGCTGCTGGGTGAGCTTCCAGCCCTTCATTTGGTAGGAGCCTTTCCCATCCATGCCACTGAGAAGGTCTGTCTCTCTGGATTCTGCTAAGAAGAAATGACCCTCATTCAGAAGTTCAGAGATGCTCTCTGGGTACTTCTGTGCTGGAGGCAAAAGGTGATGGCTGGAGCAGCTACTCTCACCCATCCAAAAAAGAAAGAAAGTGCACGGTGAGCAGAGATAACAGAAATTTACATGAATGTATTTTCTCCCTTATCTCTCTGAGCCTTGATGAGAGGACTGAACAGGTTGTGGATCCTGCACTGGTCACTATTCCTAAAGGCAAATATGCCACCACGCCTTTTGCAGCCTCAGCCTTCAGACCTGCAGTATGTATAACAGAAAAGAACAGGCTTAAGACACAGCAATACCTGGATCTATGTCTGAATCATTAGGATCAAATGCATCATCTTCTGTAAATGGACGAAGGCAGCTCTGTCTATCTCCAAACACACGTCTGTTCCTTCTGGCTGGCAATGTCCCATCTGAAAATAACGCAGTTATGGTTAGCTGAGCTGCTTCAGGTAATCTCCAATTAGCCCCAGAAAAACTGCAGTAATATCATTTTCATTTTACATGTCTTCTATTTGCAAAACAAGGAGCCGATCTGGAGTGACTCCAGTGCAGGTAAAAGTAAAACCAAGACCCTCACTCTGCAAAGGGTCATGTTTTATGCATCATATCTTGTGTGATGTTCCAGAAACAACTTCTAGTGCACTGGACACTTTTTTTTTTCCATGTAGGCAGGGAAACAGCATTATAATAAAATTCTCACTTGATATGTACATGACTACAAGTGCTATTTGCTAGCACTCATTTATCAGGAAATGTTGTTATAAGCACTTAGTGCAGTGATCCGCTCTCAGAAACTCATTTGGTCTGACCCTTTCAAGAGTTCCTCAGAGTAGACAGTTGTGTCAGTCAAATAATTTTCAATACACTCAAACAGTAGAAATTCTTCACTATTCCAAAATAAATATGCTACCACTGAGTCAATTGAAGATTACAGTATATAAAAGCATGCATTAAGTATACTAAGACAGCTATTTTAAATCATTAAAAATACTAGCACACCAGAGCTCCTGTCCAGTCTCAAACAGGGTCTGTCACACCTGCAGGGGATGTGTCACTCCTGCAGGTGACAACTAGACCCACCTGAGGTTTCTGCATCCACACCACTATCATCAGCCACTTTCAGGAAGATCTGAAAAGCAATGGTAAGTGTCAGTGAAAAAAAAAAAAATCAAAGAAGGAACAACAATGTGGGGATTGCTTCAGGAGATGCCATGAGAGAACAAAAGACTGACAGGTGCAAAAAGAAAACAGAGGATATAGTTTATCCCCTGCATGACAGGGACATGGACTTTGTGGTTTCTCTCCAGTTTTCAGGAGCCAGCCTGTTACCACATACCAGCTGTTCCCCCTTTCCAATGGCAGTTCTCAGTGCATCTCGAACCTGAGCTCTTTCCCATGTCTCAGAAACAGACCTAGTTTTTAGGGCACCCCTCTATGAGCACACACTTCAACAGGGCAGAAGACAATCCATTTTGGAGGGGAATGCAAAGCAGCCTGTTCCATAATAAACTTTTACAGGAAGAGGTAAGACTGCATCTCATTCTTAGTTGTGACATAATTCATTTTGCCTAGTTTAAGATAGAAGAAAATTGTCAACTCACTAACCTCTTCCAGGGTAGTTTCAGAGATGCCATAGCTGGAAATGCCAAGATCAGAAAGACGGTCATCAATTTCATGGAACAGCTCCACAAAAGCTCCCTCTTTAGCAGCCTTGTATGGCAAGACGTAGGTTAATTCATGGCCAATGTCCTCCACTAGTCTGGCCTCAGAAACATGTTTTGTAATGAGATTTGAAATTGCAGAGACATCTAGAAAAAACAAACATAAAAGACAGTTTTCTTCTGGTTACTACTCATTACAGTAGAAAGAAAGAAGAGCTCAGTCTGAAAAATCTTGCCAGAAGGAAAGGAGGGAAAAGAGGACATCTCTGAAAAGCAGCTCATTTCCATGGAAAGTCTTGTTTCTTTTTACATTTAACAATGGATGGAAGCCTGGACCCAAGCCTAGCTGTAACTTTTTACATGCAGAATCTGGGAGAGCTTTTACATGCTACTGGAAGATCTGCAAGTCATTGACGTACAGTCCACCAGCATTACAGCCCTAGCAACTACATAATCTTTGCTTATTAACTCTCAGGAGAGCTTGAATTCGAAATGGCTCACTCAAGAAAAACATTCCAATATTTACAACTTTAAAAATACCATCTCTGTAAATTTAATAATTGCCCCAAGACTGTAGCTACATAGGGGCACAAGGTTAAGACGGCTGTCCAAGCTGAACTGTAGAGCAATGTCAGCACTGGGACTGAATCTTAAATTCTCTTTCAAGCCTCACCTATTGTAAGTGTGTCACTTTCATGGTCACTGCCAAGGCCAGCATCAGAGCTGCTCTGGGAAACACTGTCATCCTGGTCACAAAAAGAGAAGACAAACATTATTTCCTCCTGTTTAATCAAAACAGGGCCCACTAGATGCTGCAGACGGTGACGTACCACTGCAAAGGGCTAAAATAAAAGTAAGAGGTCATAGGTATAGAAGTGAGTGTTACAAAAGCATGCACTTCATCTATTCTGTATCCCTCCAACCAGGTTTGGACCACGGACATTGAAACAAACTACAGCGTAGATGTACACCCCATGTAACAATTTAACCAGACATGGTCTGGCATAGTACCTATCAAATGTGTAACACGTCTGCTGCTTCTAATAGGCCTGAGATTCCATGAAGAAAAAAATAAACATAAGCAGAAAGGGTCAGCTGTACCTTTTTCAGATAGGACACTGTGCTGCTGCTGTTTCTGCAGGAGCTCAGAGAGGAATCCACATCCTTCTTGACCAGGGTCAAGTAATAGCCTGTTCCCAGGTGGTTCTTCAGGAAGAGAGAAGAGCCAACACAGCAGAGCTTGCCATGAGAAATGATGGCAATCCGGTCCCCCAAAATGTCTGCCTCATCCATGTGGTGTGTGGAGAGAATGATAGTGCGACCTGAAAGACACCAAGGAAGATGTTGCTGTAAGTCAAACAAACCCACGTTCCCACGCCAAAGCCACAGCCATCTGCATCTTGCCATGAAGTTGGATGGGAGGTTGATGCCACGAGCTTGGCTCCTTTGAACAAGACCAGCAGTATGGAAAAGGTTCACAACTGCTGTCACGCGCTTATTCTGCTGACCTTTGTCGTGCTCAGCAAAGGCAGGTTTAATTTCATGTCAGCAAGGCTGGCTGCACAGAGCAGAACAGAACACTGCTGAACACCAAGGGTGACTTTTAGACTTTAAGCGCCCTCATGACCCAGTAAAGAACTTTGTTCTGAGCTCTGACATGAATAGGATGAATAGGATGAGGGAGGAGGACAGGTGAGAGATCAGAACAACCTTGTCCTGCGTTATCTTTGTTCATTCCTCAGTGCAGGCAACAACAGATTTGCAGAGACACATGGCTATTTTGAGAACAGTCATGAAACGGACTGATTTTCTTCTGCCTTCCACAACACATTCATTAAGAGTCAAGAAAAAGACATGTACTTACCTTGCCGATACTTCAGAAGCAGCTCCCATATCCCTCTGCGAGAATAAGGATCCACCCCAGCTGTAGGCTCATCCAGAATGACAACCTTGGAACCACCAACAAATGCTAAGGCAACAGAGAGCTTCCTCTGCATGCCACCTGTCAGGTACAAGAAGAAAGGTGTTCAGGCTGATGCAGTGACAAGTGGAACAGCAATACTTGCAGCACAGTGGATAATGAGCTCTCTGAAATAAAACAGACTGAGAAGAACAAGTACTGCTACTGTCTCAGGCCTTCAGGGTCCCAACCAGCTTCTCCACAGTGGATAACTGGTCTGGGTGGTCTTCCCTCAGTGGATGTAACTCTCCTCCTGCTGCAAGAAACCACGCCTTGCATACCCTTCCGTAAGTGAATCATCTATCTCAGCACAAGCTGAGCAAGTCACCAGCTTGGAGGCCTAACCATATCTGGGGATCTGGAGCACAGGTCTCCAGAGCTTGAGCTGCAGAATTAGGTCCCCATGAGACCTCATGGAGGCGTTCCAGAGGCAGAAGCGAGGAATTACACTGCACTCTTCAATACTAAAGCCAACTGTGGTCATCTGCTCTCCCTTCCCAAACTCAAACGTGCAGTCTGTACTGATAGTTGAGTAAGACAAAGGCACCTCAGTCTCTCAACTATCTGGTACAGAATGATACAGGAATCCAGCTCCTCTTGAAACAATGAGAAGAACACTCCAAGTCACCAACTGAAGAAGCACAAGTCAGCATAAGGAATGCACATACAGTTTGGAAACAGCAAGGGACTTGGACATTATGGTCTAAACCACTCTCACCTAAACTCATGAAACTCATAAGCTGTAGAAGAACAGATATTATGTGCAGCTGGACTACATCATGATGGAAACAAGTACAAAATACTCAGAAAAAGTGAGATATTTTTTTTATGGCCATTAGATAGCTTGAGACAGTGCAAGATTTTAAAGTTTACTAAGACACACTGATTAGGTACTTAATAAACAACTGATTTCCTTACGTGCTTAATTGTATAGCAGTCTGTATCTAATTACAGGATCCAATCAAGGTTCATAATGCAGCCTCAGAAAGCCAACAGAGCATTTCTGGAGGGAAGGAATGTAACGGAGCTGAACCTTACCAGAGAGTCTGCTTGTCCTGGCTTTCAATTTGTGAGGCAAACCAACATCTGTTGCCATCTGCTCCATCTCCTCTTTCACCTTCTTTTCCGGCAGCCCTTTGAGCCGAGCATAGAACCAGATGTGCTCCTCCACAGTCAGCCTACGGAACAGGAGCAGCCTCAGGGAATGGTTGAAAGCACCATGCTGGAATTCATCGCTTACATTAGCATTACACAGGCATATGTTTGCTCAGAAAAACATCTTTTAAGGCTGAGGTCTCAGGAGGGAGCTACAGACTGGGAGTGCTCTGCTTGGGCCTGACTTCAGGGTGTGGCTCTATTCACCACCCATGTAAATAATCCTCCTTTAAGGGCGCTTGACAGAGTAGCCCAAACATCCCAAATCACTAAGCACCAGGGAAGCACTTGGCCTAGTGGAGTTCAGTGGAATAGATTATTACGAGACACGACAGATGAAAGTGTAGGCTCTTGCTGATCATTCACAGGCACATAGGAACGTGCTAGTAAACAAAGCGTTCCTGTACCAATCTCACACCACCCCACTGTGTCACACAGTGCACACATTAAAAAAAACGACCATCAAAGCTGAAAGCCCACTACTGTATTCCTAAGAACCCAAACGTCTGTTGGATAACACCAGTTCTGTGCCTCACAGATGCTACTCACAAGTCAAACAGCACATTGTGTTGTGGACATACACCCAGGTTCTGCCTGATGGCGCTGAGCTCAGAGCGGATATCTTTGCCCAGGATGAAGGCTGTACCCGAAGTTGGGGGGAACAAGCCAGTCAAGATGGACCTGAAGGACAAACAGAACAGATTAGCAGGTTCCTAGGTTCCACCAGGAATTAGCTGCTGTGCATGCCAGGATGGCTGAACTAAGAGTGGGTGGAAGCCCTGGGGAACTCCCACATCAAGAAAGTAGTCTGAAAAACATCTCACTAATGGATTAAAAAAAAAAAATAAGATCATCTCCAATGGTTTTAACAGCGATCAAAGAACACCCACATGGTTGCTTGAAGGAAAAATTTTTTCTTCTAAGAGCTTCTCATTCTTTCAGTCCCAACTTTCTTCCTTACACTGGTAAGTCAGAATCACAAATGGTGTTACTATAAAATGCTTTCTCCAGATTCATTCGACCCATTCTCTACCTGAACTTCCTCTAGTTTCAGTCCCCTGTAAGTCTTCTGAGGCAGCTCACAACTGGACTAAACCAGCAGAAGCACACTAGTCTGCACCAGCTTGCACACTGCAGCTGTATGGCTACTTCTACCATATGGGTAGGAACTGCACTATGCAGTCGCTTCCTCCACTGTCCTAAAGGATTATTTTGTTCTTACATGGTAGTGGTTTTCCCTGCTCCATTATGTCCCAGAAAGGAGGTGATTTGTCCTTCATAGAAGTTCAGTGTGAGACCATCTACAGCAACTTTCTTGCCATCACGATAAACCTTGACCAGGTTCTGGATGGAAACACCAAGACTCAAATGCACTGGCTCTTCCTCCTTGCAGACTGGAAGAAAACACAGCAATAGAAAGACAGGTTTTAACAGGAACTGCATGGGAGTTCTAACAGCTATCACATTCCCCCCAGACTGTGGAGTTCAAAGAAGAAATGACCT
This sequence comes from Manacus vitellinus, assembly GCF_001715985.3. NCBI lineage: Eukaryota > Metazoa > Chordata > Aves > Passeriformes > Pipridae > Manacus > Manacus vitellinus. The sequence goes on from NW_021940917.1 coordinate 17,109,196, forward strand.
ATATGAAGAATTGACCACATTTCTGCCTCAGGAACAGGAACCTTCCGCAGAAGTTGTCCTTTAGTCTTTTCTCTTTCCTGGTCTCATCCGAGATCTGGAGATCTCCACTGTTATCAGGGTCAGCAAAGGTGGAAGGGGACTTTGCAACTCCATGAGGCTCAAGTGCACATCTGCACTCAAGTGGGCAAAGTACTTTGGGTTTATCTGGATACACCCACCTGATCAGTGTACCCAAACTGTGATAACAAAATGACAATCAATTTCACCTTAGCCATGCCAGTCCTGCTGTCCTCAGACTCATTTAAAAAAGGCAGACCATAACACTTCACTGCAGAAAGTCTCTCTGTCCAGCCACTTACCCTCTGAAGACCCCTTCTGATCAGGATGAGGCTGCTGCCTGTCCTGTGGTTCCTCACCAAACCAATACGACTTTGTGAAAGGAAAGTACCAGGGTCTGGGAATCCCATACTGGCCTAAAAAGAAAAGCATTACATGAACCTGACCGCATCTGTCCCTTTTCTTTTATTAGCTTTCAGGACAAGAAGGGAAGTACTCCACCCCCAGTAAGCCTCTAGGTGAGGCAAGGCTAAGAAGAGATCTTTCTTGATGAAGACACTGACAGACTGTGGGTAAGAGACACCTAACTTCACTTTAGGGTTAAAGTGTGCTGTGTTGGAAGGTGCTAAGTGGCACATGTGGCACTCTTAAATTCTCCCTTGCAGCAGGGTCTGTGGACTCAGTAGTTCAGTGAAGGGAACAGCTGAAGTACAGCAAAGCTCCTGGGGTTAGCTCAGCTGTGGCCACAATGGGGCCACACTTCAGTGGTGAGCAACATTCACCACTAACAGCAAGCAACAGCTTTGCTGTGATGCTGGTCTGTAGTTTTCCTCCATGACCTTTCTGCAGCTCTGCTTAAAAACGGGCCAAATCTGCACCTTAGCAAGCGAGTAGGGTGGAAGGATTTATTTAAAAGCCTGAAGACATGACTCAACCTCAGAAGCACACCTCACCTGGGAAGACAGATTCGATGTACCAGGTCATGACTCCATATAGGAACGTATCAAAGAGCATCATGACGGCAGATGTGGTGATGCTAAAGCCATCTTCTTCCAGTGGGCTCTCAAAGAAGTTGTCCCACTGAACACCAACACCCTGCTCCTCAAACAGTGCAAAGTACTCACAACCAAAACCAAAGGCTACTGGAGACAGCAGGCTCTGCAAATGGGAAGCACAAACACGCATTTGAGTTTTTCACATCCACTCTCCAACTAGGCAGCTCAGTTCTAGTACAAGGCTAAGGGACATCATCCCTGTGAAAAGTCAAAGTTCCAAGGAGCATCACTGTATTTGCAGAGAGGGAATGGCATATTTGGTCTTGGTTCCAGCAAGTCCTGAAATCTCTGCTAGACCTCCCTCCAGAACTGATTGTTTCCCTCTCTTCTTTCCCTTCCTCTTCCTCCCTTCCTCAGGTCACTGACAGTCACCTTCTCCAGACAGGTAAGAAGTGCTGTGCAGAGGAAAGGCAGCTGGTTCCTTCAGCCTGCATATCTGGTGGTACAGCATCACAGCACACAGAGATCAAGGCAACTTAGTCCAGCCACATTGCTTCTACAACCAAAGCCAACAAAACCCTCCCAGAACCTTCCAGCAGGTTCAGTGAACTGCTTCATCAAGCCCAGCCCTGGTAGTCTCTTACGCTGGAAATTATCCTCCCATTGCCACTTTCCCCCTTCAAACAGAGTCCAGCTAGAGAGCTGCTGAGTGTCGTACTGGTGGAGGCCCAGTACTCAGGATCGTTTCATCAAGACTTACCGCAAAAATCTTGAGTGAGAAGCTGATGTGGTCCTGCCAGGCAACACACAGCACGTAAGGCAGGTACAGGGTGAAATAGACAATGCCCCCACAGGCAGCTGCCAGGTTGGCCCTGGAGAACACAGTGCTGATGAGGAAGCACTGCAGGATGGTCACAACGGCGAAGATCGAGAGGAAAACAAACACCACACTAGGGTCGCTGTAAGGCAGCAGATTCCCCATCTGGCAGGAGAACAACAAGTGCATTAGGCTTTAAAAGGGCTCTCCAAGGCAGCTTTATTATAAGCAAGCCTGCAAAGCTGCTGCTCAGGAGAAGCTGGGCTTCCTGCAATTTGCACAACAGCTTTCCCAGAAGTGGGGCAGTACCAGAGGCATCTTTTCAAGAGCACTGAATCTACTACACCCCCTCCTGCTGTTTTCAGCCACTCAGTCCTGTTTTGCTCCAGAACATTGTTCCCAAAAAGTGACTGGTCGACACACACCATTAACTCCTCCCCAGCATGTCAGTGCAGACCACTGCTTAAGCAGGCTCTAAAGGCTCTAGGGTCTGCTGCCACAGGAAAAACCAGACAACTCACCTTCAGGATCAGCACCAGCAGTCCTGCACTCATCAGGAGAGGGACTAGGCTGCTAATGAACCAGCTTAACCAAAGGATGCCATTGTCAAGTCCCATAATCCTCATCGTCTCTTTCAGCCGGGCTTCCTTCTCATACACAATGCCCTTAATTATCACAGCCACTGAATAGATCCAGGCTAGTGTCATGAAGAGGGGCATGGAGCGGCTCATGACACGCAGAAATCTGAGAAAGTGAAGGAAAAGGGCCAGGAGAGCACAGTGAGAAACATCACTGGAACTGCAGTATCACTCAAGGGCTATGAGAGCATGGTGACAGCCAGGGCTTCACTGCACACAGCAGCTGATGTGCAGAGCCTGACACAGGATCAGTGTGATCACCATGAGGTGAGGCTGATGGGTTTGGAGCACATTGCTTGTTAGGAGTGGGAGCTGGAGCTACAGCTATCACCAGGTGGAAGAGTGGGTGCAAAACCTGCCTTGCCTGGGGACTGCTCTCAAGTGTCCTCTTTCCACTCTCCTGTGCATATGTGTCTGCTTTTTTCCCCAGGGCTATTTTTGTTTGCATCAGGTGCGGGGATATGGTCACACCTCAGGAACGTACTTTGTACGCCCTAATTCCAGGGATTAGGAACACTATGGAGAATGCCTCCTCACTGATAATAGGGACATAAACCATGCTTGAGGAGTGACAAGAGCCCATGCCTCCCAAACTGCTCCCCCTGGGAGGTTTCGAAGCAGCCAGCATACATACATGTCATCCACATAACACGGGTAGGGCATCTGCTGCACATAAACTCCTGTCTTCTTCTCCGTGCCTGTCTGCACCCTGATGATAGCCTGTTCCACCACATCCTGCAGATAGGCAAAGCCTCCCCAGACATAGCGCATGTCCTCAAAGGGGTCAGCACGGGGACCAGGATCCCAGTACCTGCACCAAGGGAACAAGACCTTTCCATGAGAAATCTTCATCACCACATCTGCCATAAGAAATCATCCATCGGGCAGGATGTCAGGGCTCACCCATCCTTGATCTTGTTGGTCCTTTCCACATTATCGATGTCCATGCGTATCTTGTATTTCACATGTTGAGGGAGGTCTGTGCTGTCAGGAGCTATTTCATTGAAGACTATGCCAGCCCAGAACCTCCTTTGATCCAGAAGTTCCAAGGACTTGTTTATAAGCCGGACTTCTGTGGCCACAGGCTCCAGTTTGTCCAAGTTGACACACTAGACAGGAGTAGAATTGGAAGCATTTACTGGATACATTACTAAACCAGAATGTACTTTGTTTACATTTGGGATGGAGGAAAAAAGGAGAACTCTGTAATGGTAATTCCATGCCCAAGGAAGAGACAGCATTGGACTACTTTGCTATGGGTTATAGTAGCCCAGTAAGTTGCAAAAGATGTCACTTCTGCCTGCTTGATGGTCACCTATTAGTGATAGATACCCCAGCAAAGGTATTTTCTGTACAAGAGGTTAGGTAGCACTAGCAGCACTACCTACAGGACCTCATCCAAGTATCAGTTTCCATACACAGTCTTAGTTCCTCTTCTACCAATAAACCAGTCATTCAAAGCCTCTAAATATCATGGAGAGATCTGAAGGCTTTGGACCAGGTCCCTGACAGACCATGGCCTGTTTCTGTTTGCACTCATCTCCCAGGATGATCAGGCAACAAGCAGAACTAATTTTGTTACTCGCTGTCTTCCCTCAGTTTAGAGCAGCTGCTGGCTTCACTGTGGTCCCCAGCTAAACCCCAGACCAAAACAGGAGCTGTTACACTGCCAGAGACAGCAGCAACTCTCAGTCACCCAATAACAGGAGGGCAGGAAACCACACACAGGAGCCAAAGCAAAAGTTTCAAGAACAAGGCCTACAGCTAGGTTCCTACATCTATATTAGGCACCTGAATAAATGATAACTTTCTCATATGCTGTGTACTGAGCCCTGCTAACGCCTGGTAGCGCCCAGAAAATGGACTGAGGGACTTCCCTTTCCAGAACACCCCACTGCATGGGCGGAGATCAAGCTCCAGCCATCCCCCCAGCTTCTTTCTCACAGCAGCAGGATCTCACCTCCATGAAGCGGGAGATGGTCTGGATAGCCCGGTCTGTCTCATTGAAGGCATCCACCCAGGTATACACGGAGCCATCTTCTGCCCCAAAGTCCTCCGGATGGTTTGACAGGAAACGGGCAATGTCCTCCACTGTCCAGTTGGACGCTGGCAAGTGCAGGTCCCAGAGGGCTTTGCCTTTCAGCAGCGTCTGCAAATATTTTGTTTTCAAAGGAGAAGCACTTATGAGAATTAATGTTAGGTCTCCTCTCTCATAATGAAAACACGTGCTACCATGGAAAACACCTGTTAAAAAGGTGCAGGGAGAGGCCCCCTGTCATACTGGGAGGATCAGCACAGTGGGGTCCTTCCTCTCACCCTCCCATTGTGAAGGACATGCCTCCCCAGGTATAGCTACACCATCGGGTGTGCTTTGCAGGCTGGTTGGCTGCCTCCATGTCCTGCCACCCCTCTCCCAAGGAGAGGGCAGCAGAGAGCCGTGCACAGCTCTGCACCCTACAAATGCAAACCAGGGAAGAGGGAGGCGCGTGCTCAGCAGAAACCCACTCAGCTTATGCTGGTTGCCAAGCTTCTGCTCCTAGCTGGGATGGAGAGGGACTATGGCATGGAAGAAGGTTCAACTGTCACGGTGCTGAGCAGAAATACCAGCACCAGAGGCCAGGTGATTTTCTTATATATTTTGCTATTGTGTCACCAGGGCTGGTTGAAGCAGTCCTGTACAGCCATGAGGTACTGCCTTTTTCTCCTGGCTGAGACAGTGCTTTTTTCATCTCGTTTAACTTTAGTTTTCTGAGGACAGGCTATTGTATGCTCAAGGCCTCAAACAAGTGCAATTCCAGCCTGTCACTGAAGCAGACACCAGTCCACTGGGTAGACAATATATGACCAGGCAGGAAGGGAGCATTAATTGCAAAGGACATAGTTGAACTGAAGTCAGGGAGATGAGGAAAAAAAAAATTAAAAAAAGCCTGCACAAGAGAAAAAACTGCAAAAATCCATATGAATAAAAACAGGAAATGGATTTTCTGCCCCAAGAAAAAAAATCAAGCAGGGAGAGCTTCCCCATTCTCTGCTGTTACCCGCAAACCAGAAAGTAGTGGGTCACACACTTATAAAAACAGCACTGCAAACTGGAGAAACAGAACAGACCAAGCTAGCAAAGGAAAACACACAAAAGGGAAATCCAAGCAAACAGGGATTGGATATGCTCTCTCTCTTCTCACTTGGCCTCCCAAGGTTAGCTTATGCCACCATCCCCAGCAGAAAGGACACCACGCCTGCAGGGAAGTGGCTCAGCCTCATCTCATTCAGTGCCCACATAAAAGCTCCTTAACTCTAAGGGCACATATTGTCCTTCCTGAAGTGAGCAGCCACATTAGCATCAAGTTAGAAGTGGCAGAGATGGGCAAGCAAAGCACATTCCTGTACTTCAGCAGGAAGAAATATGCCAAAGAGATTGTACAACCCAGAAAGTTGGAAGATGGCGACTGGTCAACCCAGCAGCACAGCACCCTCAGTGGCTAAAAACCAGCAAAGGACCTACCTCCCTCTTGAAAGCACTCACAAACAGGCAACTGTGTTTCAGTTTATTCACTTGTTAAATCTGGAAAACATCTCTAAGATCACTGAGATCAAATGTTAACCCAGCGCTGCCAAGCCCACCACTAAGTGATGTTCTCAAGTACCACAGCCAAGTGCCTTTTGAACACTTCTAGGGATGGTGATTCCACCACCTGGACAGCATGTTCTGATACCTGACCACTCTTTCAGTGAAGAAATTTTTCCTGATATTTAATCTAAACCTTTCATGGCACAACTTGAAGTCCTTTTCTCTCATTCTTACTACCTGGGAGAAGAGACCAGCCTCCACCCGGATCCAACTTTCTTTCAGGTAGTTGCAGAGAGCAATAAGGTCTCCCCAAGCCTCCTTTGCTCCAGAATAAACAACCCCAGCTTGCTCAGCTGGTCCTCACAAGACTTGTGCTCCAGTCCCTTCATCAGCTCTGTTGCCCTTCCTGGGAAATGCTCCAGCACCTCCATGTCCTCAAGGTGCAAATGATCCGTGCTGCACCTCTAAACTGAGTGGGATGCTGTCTGGGAGCTGCCTGGGCACTGACAGTGAAGTACTCTTGCTTGTGTGATCATCAATAGGTGACAACAAAGGAACTCCTACACCAATACAGAAGAGAGATTGCTAGGAAGATCAAGAATTAACTACCAGAGACAGTAGAGTTAACAAGCAACACAAAACAGGAATCCAGAAAAGCACAGGGCCCATTAAAAAAAACACCCAAACAAACAAAAAAACCCACAGACATTCATTTTTCCCAGGACATCAAATCAAAGTTTTGGACCTTGACTTTCCACCTGAACTCTGCAACAAACTGTTCAGTTTACAGTTAGTGGCCACAGTTCTCACCTCCAATGCTACCCATCTACAGCACTAACTTTCATAAAGCCAAGAGAGGTACAGGAGGCTGACACTCCAGTATGTCATGTTGATGGGAAAGTACAACAGGACAGGTCATAGATTATTCAGCACAGCATTACACTGGAGTAAAAAAAGGAAAGAATTTCAAGGCTTTTAAGACCTGGGGAGGTCTCTGTACACAAACAGCTGCACAGTGATACCCAACCAGCTGCCTCGCAGAGACCACTGGAAAAGCTCCTCTACAGTTGTCCCCCAGTTGCTCGACCCCAGTTTTACATTGCTGTGCTTCCAAAGACATCAGCACAGGGTGCAAAGCTCCACCCCTCAGAGCCGCACGTGAGGGACCATGGTGATGTACTCATAACTTGTTAGGGCAATGCTGTGGATGAAACAATCCATTTCCCAACAGAGGCAGATTAGAAACAGGTTTTAAACGTCCACTACTCCCATTTGCAGGAGATTGTTACATGAAGGAAGGAATGTCAAGCATAATGCAGGATTAGTACAGTCACAACCTGCTTCGAGAAGCTGTCCCATCCATACTATTTATCTGCCCAATCCAGCTCTGAAGGACCATGAAGCACCATCTAAAATAAATATTTCATCACTTATTGCAAAAAACAACAGTAGTGGTTCTGGCAAGGACAGCATACTGACCCGAACGAGATCCATTTCCTGACTACTTTCCATAAATGTCCAAATCTTTGGGCTTATCTCCTCCCACATTCCCCCGAGGTCACGAAACACACCCAGCTCCTGGAATGTCCTGTTCACCTGTCACAAAGAGGAGAGGAAGTTTATTTCCAAAATCTGGCAGAGACCCACTGTGGGCTGAGAGGGTGCATTGAGCCTTCAAGAGTGAGTGCATGGGAGGTGAGAGGCTAAGGAGGCTCTGCTTTTGCAGCCAATCCTTTCTAGGCTTGTGTTTGGGCCCAATATAACTAGACTAGATCAGCTGCACAGCTAGAGGACATAGCTTGTGCTACATATCAGAGGACAGGGCTATAGTTACCTCAGACATGACCTTCCTTACAGCTGGTGTGTCTGGAGTGTACAAGATCTTCCCAATCAGCAAGGGTTTCAAAGCCCTCCAGATAATCCTGGAAAGCGGGCTGGATTCCAGGTTCTTCATTAGCTCATTGCAGTAGGGTGCTGATTAAGAGAGCACAAGAGTGAGTGGCTGAAGAGCACAGTGACAACTGCAGAAGGCATAAACCCCACTAGTGTGGGCTTCAAGGACAGTTACAACTGAAAGCACAGCATTTTTCAGACACAAAACCCCTCCTCTACTACAAAGCTCTGCAAAAAGCCCCTTTCAGCCCAAGCCTGCCCAGTGAACACGGAGCAACCAGCTCGCCTCCATCAAGAGCCACAGCAGTAGTTCTGCAATGCTCTCAACAACCCCACTGCACCGCACAAGCAAAATCTGTCCCAAAAAGGACAGATTTCCAAAGGCTGCACATGACTGTGCTCCCTCTCCCCATGAAGGAAGCCCACTGCACAGCTTTCTGCGGACTCTCCAGAAGGGCCTTGGGAATTTCTGCATGTTGGCACCTTCGCTGAACTTAAGGGCACGTGCAGGGTGACATGCACATGCCTTTCTGAAACAACAGAGTATACTGTCCCTCAGAACCACCTGCTTTCATCTGTGGAAGTTTGGGAAACACCAGTGGTGACAACCATGAAGTAGACGGGACCGTGGGCCATGCCAGGGTTACACTTACTTGTGGAGTTATCATAGAAGTTAATTACATCATCTTCAGTGTTGTTGCCTCCAAATAGTGCTTTGTAATTGTTGTCCTCATACCAGTTAAGGGATTTAATTTTGAGCCCTCCACCTTCAGGGTGGCCGCACACGATGCGTGACACAGCCTGGTAGATCTGTGTAGAGGAGTCTGAGGCGTTCACGTTGGTCAGGAACATCACCTCTTGCCTCATGTCACTCCAGCTCCTCATAGTCAGCAACTGGAAGGGAAGAGGGTAGAAAAGAATGGAAGCAAGTACAGAACAGGATTAATGAAAGGAGAAGGTCTTGCTGTGCTCCTTCAAATCACACATCTGGTTTTGAACAGACGAGAATGCCCTTGAACACAACATCAAGGGTAAGGACCAGGGATAACATTCCCCCCCTTCTACAGTAGGAGAATATAGAAGGAAGTCTCTTCTGTGCAAGCACTTGGAATGTATCCTTGCCAAGTTCTTTACTCTAGAGTTTTCTCCTCCAGTGCTTTGGGTGGTTCCTGCCCTCCCTGTCCTCTCACGTGGAAGCTGCTTCTCCTCCCAGTTGCACAATGGCTCACGTTCCAGTGGAGTCCCCTCACAAGGGCTGGTGGGGTGGGGTGCATTGAGTCAGAACAGGGATTAAAGGAACAACACACAGTGAGTGCAGCTCAGGAGACACAGGCTGGGTGAGCTGCAGGCCACGGCAGTGTCACCTGGCACAATTCCATAGAGGTCAGCAAGCCTCCACTGATTTACACCTGGCAGCCAGTTTGACCACTCAGATTGGTATCGCTTATCCCTGCCCCAGAAACTTCCTGTCCCATCGTCAACAGCATTCCCAGAAAATGCCTGAAAACAAGACCTGCTGCAGCCTGGAGCCTGATTACAGCGCAAGCTGTGCATGCAGCCAGCCACAGCAAGGAGTCTTCTGCCCAGCTGATCTGGCACCAGGCTTTGGGTGACAACATACAACCAGCCAGGAAAATTGGTACCTCCAGACTCATTTGTCTGGCATAAGCCAGACAATGTGTCTGCAATGTGTCATGAATAAAAGCACCAGGCCCTCAGTCTGAGACACTCACTGCATTAATGTGGCCATACTTGGGTATGGCTAAGCTCACCACAAGAGGAAAAGCAACCCACTTCCCTGAGTACTTCATGCTACACTGGAGCATTGCTCTCAGACTCCTTGTCTCAAGACGCAAGAACAACACCTCTGTGATGGTGACAGTAAGTGAATGTTATGAAAAAACAAGAAAAAGGCAAGAATGTAGGATACTTCCCCCAAGTAACCTTCCACCTTCCATTTATTTTCAGCTCCAGGAACTTTTATTTCCTAACCCTCAATGAATTTCTTCCATGATCAGCTCCTGGAGTTTTGAACATCCAGAAGTGTTTAACACCCAACACATCACCATATCACTCGAAAGAACCTTCTCTCCCCTTCCTTAATTTGGCTATGGTTAGCTCCCTTTGGTGTCTTCTTTGTGTATTTTGTTTGTTTTGTTTGTTTTACTGGAAGAGACAGTTAACATTCCATTCCTATCTCTTTCATGTGCCACACAACTTCATAGGCCCCTGCCACATCCCCAGCTCATCTCTTTTCCAAGCTGTCCAGTCTCAGCCTATTCCCTTGTTCTTTGTGTGCAAGTCATTCCACTTCTAAGTGTCCTGACTGCCCTTTTCTGAATGTTTTTTCCAATTCTGATATCCTTTTTTGGAGATTAAGGGCCTACATCTGTGTTCCCTATCAAACGGTAAAAGGCTACATGGTTCTCTATCCCATTTTAAATGTTTTCCAGCATTTTAGTTGATTTCTTGACTGCTATGAAATATCAGGTGACATCAACTTGGATGTTTTTACCATGCTGCCCAAAACAGCCACATGCACTAATAAAGGCAAGGAGAGCTGCTGAGACACCTATTTGTAACTGCTCATCAAGCTGCATTTTAGAAACAAACTTTAGATGCTGTGGTCCAACTGTTACCGTCTCTGAAAACGGGACGGAGTCAATCAAAGACCATTTGCCAATTTTGCTCACTGTGTATTGGTTCTGTCACCTTTGTTTAAACTGCAGGTAACCCAAGTCTAAGGCAGCTGGTAAAGCCAGCCAGCAACAATGCTGAAAAGCAGCAGTGTGCTAGAACAACTCAGTCCAAGATCACCCAATGAAAGTGCACTCAAGAGTCTCTGGCCTTACAGTGGGAAGCAAACCTGACCCTTTGTGTTCATCTGCAGGGCTGTGCATCCTCTGGATGGGCCAACATCTGGACAAAAATTCTTTTATGCTAAACTACAGCTACTATGTGTCATCTACACGAGGAGCCTCTATTTTTAGCTGCCTAAAAACACATGACACACTGATCTGATGGAAGACAGCTGTGAGAACTGCTAAAGCCTGAGGATTCAGTACGTGTGTCCAGAGTGACTGGTTCAAGTGTGCTTTCATTTCCTCACTGCCTCCTTTGTCTGCACCCTGGTGCCACTCAACCTGACTCCACAGGTTCAGGGTGACTGACAGGACCCTAGCATCATGGGACACTGATGGAAAAAAAGTGTCACATAAGAGCCTTTGTTTGTTACACACGCTCATGTGGCCTTTTGGATTTGATAATTCCCTACCCAAGAGGCCAAGGCTGCATTTCAGACGTGTTACAGTTTCAGGGTACAATTCAAAGAGACCCCTTAAGGAGTACTGATACTTTAGGCAAAACAGCTCATTTTAGCTCAGCAAAAAGTCAGCTGCTTTAGCTAAGTACCACAAACTCCAAAATAGGAGGAGCAAAGGTGCACAAATAGGAAGTGCAGTTAATTCCCATGAACACATGAAGTTTTAATCATCTTACAGAGGGAGTGCATTGGCAAATACATTTTTACATATAATTTTAAAACAGCCTGAGCAAGGAGCTTTGTTTCATCTTTGGCACCAGCAACTTCACAATTTACATGCAGAGTTGCTCTTTTTACACCACTGGAAACAAGCATCTCATGCATGAAGGGTTACTAAGCTATTTCTTTTCCCAGACATCAAACCTGGCTCCGTAAGTGTTTCTTAATAGTTGCCCTTGCTCTTGGTGTCTAATCTGCCTTCCTGGACCTTGATTTGAAGAGTTCAAGGACACATACCCAATCAACCCCCACACTCCAAGACAAATATTTTGTTCAGACCATTTTCTAATTAAAATTCCCTGCTAGAAAGGCTCCTAGACATGGCACAAACAATAGTTCTCTCAACCCCCTCAAGCTGCTGCCCTTTGAAACAAGGGAGCAAGTCCCTCCTTTTCACACAGAAATCCGCCTGACAGACAATAAGAAGTAACTTTCGGTCAAGCCATCTGGAGCAGCTCATATTGTACACAGGGCAAAAAGCTGCCTTTGTTTGCAGAGCAGTAGGGCAAAATAAAAGGTAGTCCTACCCAAAGCAGCTGCCAAGCAAAAGGCACGTTACTGTGGGACGTTTTCGTCCACATCAGCAAACTGAGTATCACATGGTTTCAATTACTTTTATCCCAGACAAGGAAAAAAACGCAAGCTGAAGTGACGTAACAGGAAACAGCTGTAATCAAACCCTGAAGGGCAGCCTCCCTGGTGGCAGCAAAAGCTCTGCCATGGTCGGTCCTAGCTGAAGCTGATCCTGGAATAGTCTTAATTTCAATGCAAATGGGACTCAGCGGCAGGTTGGAGGACTCCGGGAAGGATGCGTGCCAGGAATTGTTGGCTGGCAGGGCGCAGGCTCCCGGCAGCTGCCCCTCCGTGGGAGTGAGGCGCTTGCTAACCTGAAGTGACCCGCTCTTGTGCTTGCTCTCAGAGGTTACTGCCGTTCACGGCCGCTGAGCTCTCCTGCTCTGATGCAGAAGACGGAAGACTAGCGAAGGGGAGGAGGAGGCGGCGGCATTGTTTAGCTTACATGGAGGCGGCGGCATTGTTTAGCTTAGATGGTTGTGATTTCTGCTCCAGGGAGAGAATGTTTTTGACTAACAGCAGCACTTCAAAGTCAGAGTCAGGCAAAAAAACTAGGATAAGTTTCTGGCTCAGCACCCCCCACCCCGCCAGATTTGGACTTCTGACTCACACTAAGGTACGCGGGGTTTTTTTCTTGATCCATCGTTTCACCTGCAAAAACAAATACTTGCAGTCTCGAGAATGTCAATTTGGCTCTGCAAATCTCTGTTAATGTTTAGTGTTGTCATGTCGTTGTGCCGAGTGCCCCTCAAGACTGGAAAACAGTCTCTGCCCCAAAAAGCTAGTTAGACAAAGAGGCAACAGTAGCCTACAGCTACTATTTTAGATTAGAACAGCCACAACATCTTTTCCACATGCCATACCCTAACCGCACCCAAAAAACAGTAGATACAACCAAGTAATAACCCTGACATGGTTGGCAGCTGAGTGAAGAAAAACAGTGAAAAGCCTCCACGTACAGCTCGTAAGGCACTGCTAGGCAGCAGATGTACTACAAGGGCAATAGTTGTGCCACTGCTGAGAAGGCAAAACACTACAGAAAACATCTGAACTCCTGCTATGGTGTTTGTAACTTGGGAGTGCCAAGGGGTTGCAAAGAGAGCGCTGCCTGCACTGACACGGCTGTAGGATGGGCAAAGTTTCCAAAACAAGCCAGGGATTTGACTGAAGAGTTGCTCTAAGGACACCCGTGCCTCTGTGCTCCATGGCAGGCTAAGACAGTAACTTCATCACAATGGTAATGTGTTGTGACACAAAGGTTCTCCTTACCTCTTTCACAAGCTTCCCAATGCTTTCTCTCAAAGTTTCCACAGTTTCTGATAGATCCCACAAGGAGGAATTGAAAGAAAGTTGTCTCTGCAGGAAGACAGAAAAAGAAACTAAAAGTTACTGCGAGGCACCAAGATTATTAAACTCTTACAAACATTCTTGTATACAGTAGTAAGGACTGCTTACACAGCAACTTTCTTGATGGGGAAGGCAGAGCTGGCTTTCTGTGCAACCTTGAACTTAAAATACCTTGGCATCTGCACCCTGCAATGTGATAGGATCACTCCTTTCCCTCCTCACGGGTTTAGGTACAGATGCCATAACCAGAACCATACCAATAAAATGTTATATGCATGCACACACACTTAACAGTGCAAAGGATGACTTGCATTCCAGGCCACAAAGCAAGCACAGCACGTTGACAGACCTGAAATCCTGCAAGCCAGTACTAAGAAGGGGATGTACAAAGTCAGTACAACGGAGGATATTGTCAAAGTGATTTGGTAGGCACAAGTTTTCAGTGAGACTACACAGATACCAGCTCACATAGAAAGAACTCCTTACTACAGTGTATATCAGCACTATTCAAGTCCCCCCATCGGGCCTTGATGTTTTTTATCTAAACCAGTGGCCTATTTAAAAACAACCAGTTTCCAGGAAACAGCTGACATGCACCATTCACCAAGAGCAAGACTGACAGGTTTCTGGAAGTGGAAGGCATAGCTTTTAGGAAATTATTTGCTCTAGCAGGGAGTTACACTGAAGACAACTCCTTGTTTCCAGTTGCTCTACATGTAACTAGCAGGTCTGGATTTTGGGCTGTGGGGTTCTTTTGCCCTTCTGTTCACATATCTGTATTATCATGCATAGAAACATTTGGACGCAATCTTTGTTTCAAGGGAATGAAGATTAAAGTAATTTCTTAAGATTTCCCATTAGTAGCTACATGTTGTGGCATCTGAAAGCATACTGAAGTTACATTGTGACACATTGAACAGCCAAGCCCTTGATTCCAGCACACGACTTTTGAGCTGAATCTTTTCCTTTTCTCATCTTTCCTGGAGTAACTCCTGGAAACAAAGCCTGGAGGCTTTCACTTATTCTAGTTGATCTGCTGGAGGCTGCTAAGACCTGGTCAGCATCAGCTGGTGTAAATGGGCACTGCTCTGCTGATCTGCTGGGACATTTAAGACTTAGATAATTTTTCTGAGTGCACAGTTGGTGTTCGCTCCAAAGCCAGTTGCTTTGGAGCCTTAAAGTTTGGACAAATAAAACCCACATCACTGGTGTAGGAGAAAAGCAATTCAAAATTCCCACAGGCTTAGACCTTCAAGACACATTTAAAGAAATTCAGTTAGCAGATACCAAAGCTACATTATCTGCTCTACCACTTTAGCAACGACTTGGAAGGTCCTAGGTTCCTGCATAACAATAGATGTGCTTATTCTGCTCCATATACCTCAATCTACATAGTTTTGTGTTGCTTACTGCATTCAGAGGACAGCGTGGATGAGGAAGAGTTTTCTGATGACACTAACTGGTTCAGAGCAGTGAAGAGTCAAAATCCAATTGCAAAGGATTAGTGAACAACTTCATGCTGACACACTGTTACAAAGTGCCAAACAAAATTCAGTACTGCAAAGTAAAGTACATAAGGGAGAAGAACCTTAAGATACGCTTCTATGACTCTGAATGAGCTAGTGCCACTCAGAAAGGGAGATCTTAAAATTACTGTGATAAAACAGATCAACATCAATATAAATCCACACTGCAGTCCTGGTTCTCAAGAACTACGTGCAACTTTGGGTTCTCCATCTCTGAAGGAGCAAAGGCCACAAGTGTGACTCAAGGCAAAAACGGTTTTCGTTGGAAGAACAATAGACCACAAGTCTTCCAATGGGATCTGTAAGGACAAACACAGGTTATGAGAGGTCTGTGGAATTACAAGTGGGATGGAGAATGGAAACTGGGGATGATTGTTCACTGTGCCTCACATTACAGGACTGGAGGACTTCCAGTGAAATGACTAGTCTAAAACAAAACCAAAAGAAGCTTCTGCATATGCAACTTAGTCAAAATGGAAAAAAAATATCAGTAGCTATTATGCAATCCTGAGGGTATTGTGAGTTTGAGAAAGGCTTAAAAGAATTCATTAAACATAAAAATCTTACCAAATGCTATTGAACACCAAGATCCTAGCAGTAGCTGACAAAGTCTGAGTTACAAGCTACTGAAGAACAGGACTTTATACTGAGGAAATATTACATATTTGCCCCATGGCTGCATTCTGTCACATGCCTCCATTAAGGGCTATCACTCAATGACACTGAGCTTAACCAGACTTTGTCCTGACTCAGTATGTCAGTCTTAGGAGATTCAAGGAGCTTGCAAACCTTACTCTGAAACATGAGGAGCAGCCAACCTATCCTTTCACACCACAGTACCCTGATTTTTCTTCCCTAACAAATTCATGTCACTTCAAGTTCATTTCTCACCATAACTTGCAATGGTATCATTGACATGGAGGAAATTTTATTTTCTTTACCACCTCTTGCATGCTAAAGCCCACTCAGGTAGCCTCTCACAAGTCATCTCCAGAGACAATGACAAAAATCAGTCACAGAGGCCAGTCTTCTTCGAACAGATGAGCATGTCACTGATTTCCCTGCAACATAAAACTTTGTAGGGGCTCATTAAGTAGATCAGTCCATAAATAAGAAACCTCTAGATGGTGCAGGGCAGCTTCAGTAAGACTGGTCCTACTGTGAGGCTGGCTTTAGCAGGTGTCTGCACTACATCCTGGGGCTGTTCTGGTGAAGCGCTGCAAAAACATCGACTGTCCATTCCAGGCACACCGTGGAAAGACAAAGTTCTAGCAGGTTTTGAGCACAACTGCTGTCCTGGTTTAAAAGTTAACCAGCAGGGGGAATGAACTCAACTCAAAGGAGAGATTATAAGTCAGAATAACAATTTATTAAAATAATACAGTAAGTACAATAATACAAACAAACAATTGGTCTCAACCCACAAAAAACCCAAATGTGTAACCCAGTACCCTGGGGCCTGAACAAAGTGGTGTTCCTTGGGCCCTGTTTGAGTCCAAAGTAAAGGGAGAGGGGAAGAACCTGCTGGTGGGAGAGCTGCTGCAGTCTGGCCAGAACTGGTGATCGCAGTCCAGTGGTGGTCTAAGTCTGGTTGAGAGCGATGAGATGCAGCCGTCCTCTGGATCCCACGAGTGGGTTTTGAAAAATGTTCCAAAACTCCAAGATTATATATCCTCCAGTTCAGGCAGGAATGCTTGGTACTCTCCTCAGGGCGGGGAGTTCACAAAGGGTGTGAGGACAGAAACATCCTTCTATCTCACAGGCCTCTTAACACCTAGTTTATAGCCTGAGGAGTCAGGCTCTATGGGCAGAGGGTGCGAATAGTCTATTGACAACAATAGTCTAGTTTCTGGGAAATGACATGGAAGGCTATAGAATACAGTTTTGGGTTACACCCACCATGCTCTATGGGCAGAGGGTGCGAATAGTCTATTGACAACAATAGTCTAGTTTCTGGGAAATGACATGGAAGGCTATAGAATACAGTTTTGGGTTACACCCACCATGATGAACTGATCTCAGCTGTCCTAACTAGGACAACTGCCCTGTATGATTACTGTGTTAGTGTCTAGCAAGTCACTAGACTTGTCTTCTGGGGCAGCCAACATCATAATACTCTTGAGGCACAGAGTGCTCTGAGGGGACTTTGTGTGCTCGTATGTGCATGTTACAGGATTTAAATAGTGAAAAATACTTGAGATGACAGGAGTTGACTGCACAATCAAGACAAGCCTTGAATAAATCCACCTGAGACTTACTGGGGATGGAAAAATCCAATTCACTAACATACATGAGAGTGCATGTGTTTAAAGTGTTGAAAAGTCATAACAAAATTCCACCAAAATTCAGTCTGCATCATACAGCTAACTGTTTCTGCTTCATAAAGACCACTCTGCCACATCTGCTTTGAAATAGTTATTGCAACTCCATACTGATCTCAGCAGAAACTTTTTACTGGCCTCTGCAGAAAAATCATGTGCTTTAAGCTTCTGCTTTTGTTTCCCAGAAGTCCCAAACTACTGCTGCTTAAAAGGATGATATCACTGTGCTTGACTGAAAACGCTCTCAAAAGAGCAAGGAAAGCCACAAGTTCAGTTGCAGCACATATTTACATTAAGAGACCTTTTCTAAAAGCCATTTATTATCTAACACTTAGTTCATGCTAACCTTTTGACAAAATACCACCCATATTACGAAGGGAAAAAAAACAACTGGATTTTCATGTGCTCACCCACACTCTTTCAAGGACCACTACAGTACACAAGCCACAACATATTTATGGCTTATTACTCACTGGAATTGAGTGTGGCAAAGCCCTTCTTAGGCAGTGCTGCAGAGATGAAATCCTACAGGACGAATTTGAATTGTCATTAAACCTTCCCCTCCCCCTCAAATCATATTCTAAACTGGGGAGAACTTGCAGAGGCAAGTCTAAACAGGTATTTCTATTATATAAGACAGTCAGAGGTGTCCCACCAGACTGTGTTGGGATGGGTGGGGACTTAATGCCATTGCTCCTGCAAATCTTTCCCAAACTGTGTAGTTCTTCCATGGGACAGCTGCTGGCCTACCACTGGGAGAAAGAGGGAAAGGAAATTTGGAGTGCTTGCAACCTTACTGCTTCACTGTTGTTCTCAAACCTGCTTCTCCTACCTCAGTCCCACTCACCACACCCAGCGCACAAGGCAAACCCCAAAAAGAGAAGATGTGTCTGCATCTTGTACAACATGTCCCCTATCCCACAGTATTTATTGTTGGTCAAAAGACCATTCTCTTCAGAGAATGAACGCAGACTAAGACGTGGGTCCTGGAAAAAGGAATTTGACTTTTGAAACACCTAGAGAAGAAGGAGAGCTGATCCTCTGCCTTGCTGCCCTGTGATCACTTCCAGATATTTTGCTGGGTTTTGATCTAAACAGCCTGTCTCAAATAGGTTCTTACATAAAAAAATGAATAAGGAGACACCCTTTAACCCTCCTATTATGCCTCTATGTGCTTGGATCTGTTTCCTCATCCCGCAGAGAAGGCTAAATCGAAGTAATACAAAGGATGAGTGACAGAGCTAGAAATCCTAGTGGAAAATTTTAATTAGAAGTTCTTTGTTTTAACTGTACTACTGCACTTTGGGCAACATTCAAGGTGTTCTGGATAGAACTGATGAGCAGGTATATAAAGTGCTTATTTTTTGCCTTTCTTTTTAAAAAAAAGTCCTTAACAGTGCTGTGGCATTTACAGCTCAAGCAATTCACCAAGCAAGCACTTTTCTTTTTTAAAGCCATAATTTGTTAATAATTACTGAGTTTTTCAAGAGTTACCTAGAACACCTGTAGTTTCTCTGAGGCTTCAAATGCACACACACTTTAAGCCAGCAGGAGTCATCATCAGGGTCACAGGCCACACACACACTCCCTTATCTCAATACTGCACCCTCCTCTTCATATTTCAGCACAAATGTTTGTGTAAGCACCCAGTCAGGTGCCTCTTGGATCAATTCCATGATGTAATTTACTGCCATCATCTTGTAGATGGAATAACAACAGGAATGTACAGGGACAAAAACAAGGAGGAGTTGAAGTCTTCAGGATTAGGACAGTTCAAGAAACCACAGCCACTTTACTGCGCAGATATCTGAGGGGCTCAAACTCCTGGTTTACTATTCGAGCCCTTGGTGTTGAATTTACACAGTTCCTGCACACAGCTTCCAGTCCCTGTACTACCCTACTTGCACTAAGATGCTGCCACTCCATAAGTCACAAAATGGAGCAACCAGAGAAGCCCAGGTCCCATTACACAAACTAAAAACCTGCCTCCAAATTGCTGTTGTAGCTGCACCTGACTTGGCTCTTACTCTACTTACTGAAATGACTTGCTGTGAAGTACATCAAAGAGATTAAGGGGAAAAAAAAAAATTAATCTCTGGGCAAACTGTTGTTATTGGTTTACAGACTCTGTAGTAGATATGGTACAAGCTGTCTTCAGTGTGCACGTCCAAGATTTGACACACAGTGCTTTCAATAAGCTGTGTCAAAAGCGTCCTTTGTTCACGAACAGAAAGTTCTCTCTTTGTTCAAAGATGTTACTGCAGGTCAGCGCACTTTTTGGTCTTTAGAGACACAAGTTTCGAACGTGTTGGTCGTGATCCTAGAGTTAATTTATTCGCTTTGCCCCGACACATTGAAGCCAGTTAGTTTTTATTTCACTCACTGATGCATTACAGCAGTTTAACTGGATGGTACGCTGTGACATTTTTCTAAGGAAAAACTGTGGGCCTTTACCAGACAGTAACACACAGCAGGTTTAGAACTGCTGGCCTCTGTCCTCCAGCTTTTTTTCCCCTTTGTAGACAAGATAATGAGCCAGCTTCTCAGAAGTCCCCTACAATTGCACATAAATGTCTTAAATCTATATTGCTGTTGCCAAGTGGCACAGAGTGGTTTATGACTGCTTTATCTCACCAGCAACCAACACAGACCTAATGGCACAGACACACTCAGTACCCACTTCTGTCAGCAATCTTGCAGGAACTTCCATAAATGAGAAAAGCAAAACTGAGTCTCCACAGGGCCCAGAAAGCCAATACTAAGTATTACAACAGCTGGCTGTTTTCATCCTCTTCAGACCCTGAAATTCTAGCATCATTGAATGGCTTAAAGCAATATATGTATAGATGTGCACACATACATATAACTGAAGACAAGAAACTGCATACAGCCATTCCTCTCCAAAGAGCCCATCTTTGTTATGGGGACAGTTTTAGTGCTGTTACCTCATCTTTTCATGCTTATGATTATCTTATTCTTCCAGAAGGAAAGAAAAAATGCAGATGGAGGACACATGGAAAACAGAAGATGGGTTGTGGAGAGAAGTCACTGACCACTACATGCTGCACAGAAGACTCACATGATTCCAGTACTCGATAATGACCCTCTTTGACTGGGGACAAAGCCAAGCAAGGGGTACATGACTCTCAGTCCTGAAAGGCTCATCAAATCTGAAAACTCACACAGCCGAAGTGTTTATTTCTTCCACAGCGGACAACAGAATGTTTGTTTTAGTGGGTAACAAAGTGGGTTCTGTGGTCTGTTCTTCACTCTACTGTTGTTTCCAGCACTGAATTCCTCAGACTTCTGTATTTTCACAGATATTGTGGATCTGTAGCAAAACATCACTAGATTTTCCCAGATCAAGTCTGCTCCAGCCTCCAATTACCCTGTAAATAATGTATTTTCTTGAAGCTCAACGAATTCTTGATCCAGAACCCATTCAGTTGGTCAATTTTTGAAACAGGACTTTTAAACTTGACTCTAGTTTGTACGAATTGAACCTGTTTAAAGGTTGTGGCTTATCAGTGGCTGGAAACTTCTACTCTCAGTGGCCTCACGCTAAGGACAGAGGGTGATGGTTTTAGCACTCAGCACAAAATGGTCTAATATCCGGGCCCATTCCAGTCAAGACACAACATCTGACTAAAACACAGGGACAACCAAGAGCCTGTTTGTTACTATGCAGCATAAACACTTTCCTCTTGACAAACTGAACTGCAGACCACACACATTTATGCTCCACAAGTAGCAGACTGCGACAGGAAGGGCAAGAATGACAGGAAGAAGCAATGCTCTTCACACTCCAGTAATAAAGACAATCTTCTTTCTTACTGCCAATGAACAGTTCACTCTGGAAACATACGAATGAGTTCCTAGACTGAAAGCTCTGGAAAATGCCACTGTGTCAGTGACAGACTCTCACAGGTAGGACCAGTGAACTCACCTGAAGGGGCTTCAAAGGATTCAGGTTAGCACGGAAGGCTTGCTCAGCTGCATGGAGTTTTTCCTTTGACAAGGTGCAAATTAAGGCTTCAGAGTCCATGGCCACCGTCTGATTTTGGATTTTAAGATACTCGGATGACGTTGAGTTATTGCAGAGATCTCTCAATCGCATTCGATAACCAGACACAATGACCTAGAAAAGTGAGGAAGGCATGTCAGTCTCCCTTCAAATAAGACTCCAAGCAAAAAACTGGTTATTGCCTAGACAAAAGAAAACACTCATAACATTTCCAGATAGAGGTAAGAGGGCATTCTTCTCTACAGGTTGAGCAGCCCTGACTCATACACAACTCAGTTCCAAGAAAAACGTTTCCCCACTGAAGAACATGGGAGAGAAGTCCTGGGGGAGGAAGGTCTCTCTTCACTTCTCCACAAACATGCACAGAGCAGCAGTGATCCTGTCCTCCACAGCAGCCATTTCCTCCAACCAAGGGTACATGCATTGCCTAACCTTCAGTCTTCTGGGAACTGAGCCACAGAGACAAAAACAAGGGTTGTGACTAGACACAAGTCTGGCAAATGTATGCGAAGGGCAAAAGACCTATGTCCCAAACTCCTCAGACGTATCTGCCAGCCACATTTGCTGTGTAGTTCTGGATCAGAACCATCTTCTCCCTTAGCTCTGAAATATCTCTTCACTAAGTGCTGAGACAAACCTTTTGCAGTGTTTTTGAGCAGATAACATATCAATGAAAAAAAGTTATCTTACTGGCTGCAACAGACGAGATAAGATTCTAGAGTCTTCCCTCACAGGCAAATTCTACTTAAGGTAATGGTTTGCTCGTCGATAATGTTTCTTAACCCACAAGTAACCACCTTATTAATGAAAGAAATTGATAAAATCCCTCTGTGTTACCATCAGACCCTTTCAGACCTTACAGCCTAGATTCTTCTAATCAGGTTAGTTACAGAATTTAGGCTTGCTGAACAACAAACAGGTCCATGTCAAAAAAGCTGCACATTTCAGAAAGGTGATAAACAAGGAAAATGCAGAATCTACTGCTGGCAAGACTTTTTGGTTGCCATGGGGCTAGACAGAAGGAACAATTTTATTGTAAATGCACAGGTAACAATAGCTTTAGACTTCATTTCTTCTTTCTATTCTTTAATAATACCTGGCATGCATTGCCCAGTTTCCAGTAACAACTCAGGAGGATTGATCTACATCCCAGAAGAGTTACCAGCTCCTGAACAGTGCTGGTAAGTCTGAAAACTTTCTCATCTTTCAAAACCAAAGGGGTATCAACCATCTAGGGGAAAAAGCACATTATGTTCAGAAAACAAGCAAATGGAACTGACAGGAGAGGCAAAAGATTTTTAACGCAACACTTGTGCAAACATTTAACTCTGGTCTGTGTCCATATGCCAAAAATAGGATATTTCAGTGCTGCACACTCAGCTGAATAAATCAGCTCTCTCTCATCAAAAAGGCTGGACTTTTGAAAAATTTTGGAGGTTTTTTGGGGGGATTTTTTTTCTTTTTTGCTGTTGTTGTTGGTTTGTTTTGGTTTGGTTTTTTTGTTGCCTTTTTTTTTTTTTTGGACAGCAGAGATACTACCAGTGTTATAGCCATGTTGAAAAGGAGATATTAATGGGGTATGGAAATAACACTCCAGAGACCTGGAATTAGTCTAAACCAGCTTCCCTGCATGGACAGATAGAAAACCAGTGTCTCCTAGCGTC
Source organism: Manacus vitellinus (assembly GCF_001715985.3). NCBI lineage: Eukaryota > Metazoa > Chordata > Aves > Passeriformes > Pipridae > Manacus > Manacus vitellinus. The sequence goes on from NW_021940917.1 coordinate 17,132,160, forward strand.
TCAGCATTACCCACAAAAACTGAAGGTGACCAACCCTTCCACCATCCTGAGCATGCCCAACTATTTTCACTCAGATTTTAAACTCTTTTGGAGAGAAGCTGCCCCTTCCAAATGCTGAGATCCACAGCACAAGACCTTAAATCTAAGGCTCTGCCCATCCATCCCAAACTAAAACACCCAGTCACGCTAAGCCAACCAGTTCTCTAACCATCTGCAGTCATCTGAACTCATAGCATCTTCAACAGGCAAAAATACATCCTAAGTGACAGACTAAGTCCCCTAAGGACTCTCAAAATGCCAGGGTCGTGTCTGAAAGTAGTCACAGGTCACTGTTTTGTGTTCACAGGTCACATCATTCTCTCCTAGGACTGCGCCTGCTTCATGAAACAGGGAGATTTGCTCCAAGCAGAATATGCACTGGCCATTATTATTCACTCCTCACTGCTATTCAATACATCATGCTGCAGCCCTGGCCCAGGACCTCACTGTGCCTCCAACTTTTTGGAGGGAAAGGACCTACTCCTGCCTCCAAGCCACATTAAGAGCTGTGTGGCCACACCTGGACAACAGCAGCATATTAGACTTGGTTAGACAGTTGCCTGCCCACTGCTGATCCAGGAGCCTTCCAAATCCCTCAGCTGCCAGTAATGGAGAAACAGTGTTGAGCCACTCTGCCCCAGGAAGCAACATGCCCATCAAGAGAAGGTTTTGGTGGCTTTTATCTATTTGCACTTATTTCAGCATGCTGGACACACAACCCAGCTTGGCACGTTGGAGCACTATCATCACAGTAACACCAGTGAACAGTCCCATCTCCTTGCTGACTTCAGTTCCTTACTTGCTAGCATATCATAACTTCCTGCCTTGTTGAACAACCCTAGGACACAAACAGACCACAGAAGGCAGCTATATTTCCTGTGAGAGGTTTGCATACTCTGCATGCACAGGCCCTTCTATATGACCCACCCATACAGAGACCTAATAACTACTGCCTATTAATACTGAAGTCAGCTCAGCAGCGAGGTCAGATCTCCAACCCAGATCTCCCACAAAATCAAAGGGGTCCATTTTGTGACTCAGATAAAGTCATTCTGCAGGAGGAGAGAGCTCTACATCTCTAGTTACCGTCTGTGTTAGAAAAGTGCTCAAAGAAAATCTGGTGGGCCACTGCTCTGCAGCTTACTGCCCTCTTGCCCTGTCAGCTCTCCCTGCCTCCCTGAGCACGAAACACTGTTAAGATTTAACAGCCTCACTCCCAGTGCCCTAGCAGAACGAGTTCAAGAATTACATAAACAAGAACGCAGCTTAAATCATTCAAGGAAGAACTAGATGACCAATCACCCCCTGACTGCCCTTCAGACATGTTATATAGATCAAAGCTAAGCTTTTTTCGCCTTCCACTGGCTTTGCCCTGTACAACTGATACAACGTGGCAGCCACACAACGTAAGTGTGAGAGCTGGATTTTTTGCATGTTTTAAAAGCCTCTCCACACCAGCTTAGGAAGAATGACTATGTTGCTGTTGCTGAAGTCTTCCAGCTATCCTTCCAGAACCATCCGTACCATGACTCTGTCTTAATCTATCTTGAATTTCAGGCAAATTAGTTTCAAATAAAACAAAACTTGCACCCTAAAATGAGTAAGAAATTTTTTCCACATTTTTTTTTAGTAGAACATATCCTTAACTTAGAGGATTAACTATCAAACTGCACTAAAACAGATGGCTTGGTAGAATTTACTGAAGAACAACACAACTTGTGCAAAGCAGCACAGTATCTGTAACTACATGAAAACAAAGACTAAAAGGACTATTAATCCATCCCACTTCAATGAAAAGATCTGATACGGAGTTGGGAGGCAGAATGGATTTCCTTCTCCTTTTGCATATCATCTTTTGCACTGCCTCAAGAGAACCATGGGTCTTCTTTGAAGTCTCTTCTGACTTCTGCATTGGAAAGGATGCTGGTGGACTAATGCATCAAGCCTAGCAAAAAACATGTTATGAACCTGACAATGGCAGACAGCCATCATAAGACAGGAGCTCTAGTCCAGTGTCACCACTGGCTGTATTTACGGCTCCATGGGAGTGCTCAGGAATCTCATTTGATATCAGGACTCCGGTAGTACATAATATACAATGTGTCTGTCTTGAAGAGTTGGTCACAAACCTAAAAGCACACCTCCTTCTGCTGCACAGGACTATAAGGCAGAGCAGCACACAGAAACCCTGCTCCAGTCCAAGCTGAGTGACCGAACAGCTAGAACAGCACAAGCAACCTAATTAATGTTTTACTTACACTAAAAAAAAAAGGAAAGAAGAAATTCAGTTTAGCCTGAGATCTCAGGCAGACCAAAACATTTGCCCATGTGTTCCCAGTGTCCTTTTACAGCTTACAATCAAATAAGACAGTAAATTGAGAGGGCAGGATGGAAGAGAGAAGCAGGGAATACGTTTTCCTCTGTGTTTGTACAACATCTATCTCAGAGGGTTTCTGCACTGTGGATCTTGGCACTATGGCTAAACAAACAACAGACAAGCATTATGTTAGTGGTTGAAAGTGCTCTTTACCTGCTGGAGGTTGACCCCTGCATTCAGTAACTCCTCTACTGCAGATGATGGCATGGACACGTTATGGTGGAGGAAGTCTGAGAACGTCTCATTGTCAACCAGGAAATCCCGAAGTTTCAAGTCTGGAAAGTGACAAAACAAGCAACGTTCTGGTCAGGGCAAAGCCAAAAGGAAACTCATGTGGGAGTTCTGAACAGGAAAAGCAAAGCTGACGAATGGAGGATAGGGAATCACACAAACCACGGCACAAAGGGAAAAGAGGAGCTGCTGGCAAAGTGTTGTGAAGCTTTGCAGACTTCAGAAATGTCAATCCATGATGTCATGACCTCAACCCCGTCCCCCCACCCCCCAATTAAAAAAAAAAACAAAAAAAAACAAACAAAAAAACCCCAGCAAAAATCAAAACTTCAACAAAAAAACCCCAACAACCCACCTTTAAGAACAGCTCCCTTTAACACCATTAGTTCAGCTCAATTTGCACATATGTACACAGAAGCAAGACACACCAAGCTTTCCCCTGATCTGGGCTGAAACCCAGCATTAGCACTTAATCCCTGTGTTGCTACAGAACATGAGACTGAGCTGGTGCATGGACTACCAAGGGATTTACCATCCTGCAGTCAATTGTGTTAATAGTAAATGTACTCTACCACAAATTTCGAAGTCTGACATATGCAGACACACAGGTATAATATAGAATTGCACAAAGATCTAGCAAATGATCTTAACCACTTGGAATTAAAAAAAAAAAACATTTGCAGGATTTTTTCCAATTTCTCTCCCAAAAGCTTCACACCTTCTCAAGCCATTGGTGTTTCACCTCCTGGCTTTAAAACAAATTCGTATCTTCACCACAGAAGAGGGGAACCATAGGGAAATTGTAATCCAAGCACACTACTGAAGTCACAAACCTGGATCTTAAGAAACTGACCCTCAAACACTGTTCTGGATTTTTGTCTTGTGGTTTGGGTTTGGTTACTTTTTTCAGTTGGGGAGAGGGGGGTAGTTTTGGGTTTTTGTTTATTTGGGGGGGTGTTTCTTTGTTGGGTTTTGGGGTTTTTGTTGGAGTTTTTTGTTTGTTTTTCTTTTTGGGGTGTGTGTGTGGTTTTTTGTTTGGGGCTTTTTGTGGGTTTTTTTCTTTCTTTTTGTTTTTTGTGTTTTGGTTTTGTTATTTTCTTTAAGAGAGAGAGGACCCTATTACCTTCATGATGGTGCTAATAAAACCAAGACAGCAGGTTTGACCCCCCTATGGGCCTCACTTAAGAGCTGGACATGATGATCCCTGCGGGTCCCTTTCAACTCAGAATATTCTGTGATTCTGCAAACAAGCAGCGATGAGCAAAGCAGCTCTGCCAGGAGGAGGCAGAGAGAGCAAGCACCACAGGATTTACCAGGGTGAAGATTTCCAGGCTGAGCTAAGACAAAACCAGCAAGGCTGTTTTTTTGTTGGTTTTTTTTTTGTTTGGTTGGTTGGGTTTTTTTACCACTCTAGGAAAGCAGCCCAGAGCAAACAGTGGGGAAACAACGAGCCAGCCCTACAGAGAAAGTAATGACACGGGAGAACTAAGAGTTTGCACTTCCCCCCTCGTCCTACAGAGAACAGCTGTAGCAGGGGGACCGGTGGTTCGGGTGCCACTTCTGCTTCCCGGCCGGAGCCGGGCGGAGCAGCCGTCGGGGGGAGGAACGAATCCAAGGAATGAATCCACACGCTCCGCTCCCGCGGCACGAAGCGCGCGGGGTTACTGACGGTCATTGCTCCCTCATCCACATATCCAGTTACAAATTCCCCGCTGCCTTTTTTTGTTCCACGGCGAAAAAAAAAGTAAATCACCCGCCTCTGCTGAGGCGGCGCGGAGGTTACTCTGGGGCGAAAAAGTTCCTCCCTCGCCCTCTCCTCTCTCTCTCTCTCGCTCTCCCCACGGAGCAGGACCCACTCGTGAACGTGCCGTGCAAACGCCCCACTGAGCCCACCCCAAAAAAAAAAATAATCAACCATCACCCCCCACTCCCAGCCCGGGGAAAGGCTGGTAAAAGAGCCGGCTCCTGCAATAACAAAAACGTCCTTTTCTTTCCAGCTGAAGCACCCTGCTTCGCCGTAGCTGGAGGAAAAATTCCCCCCCCCCCACACCCCGATTCCTTGGTTAATTCCTAAATGCGCCAAACTCCCTAAGCACTTCTGCAGCTTGTTTATTTTTTGGTGAGATCATCTACTGTTCAGAAACTCAGATGGACAAAGGGGTGGCTGGCTGAAAGCACACTGGCATGCAGAGATCAGATGTTTGCAAGCTTTTTCATTTAATCTGTCCCCATTTAAGATATTTTTCAACCTTCTCTTAAAGGGCCACACACCTTTTTTTTTTTTTTTTTTAAAAAAAAGGCAACGATTCCCCCACTTTTCTGTTTCCACAGTGTTTTGCTGCTTTGGGGTTTGCCGAGGCTATTTTGTTTGTGGGTTTGGTTTGGAGGTTTTTTTGCCATATGAAAGCAGGATTTTCTTGGTCGGGGACATATTCTATAGGCAATTGCAGGAGAGCAACCTGAACTACACTGAGATTCCTGCTGGCTGGTCTATAATCATAAGGAGGAGTAACAAAGAGCCTGCCATCTTCCACAGCTATAATTAACCAGCCCAGCGTTAACACAGCACTTATCCCCTGCCTTTTTTGTCATGCCTAGCATTTTCAGACTTGCTCAACATTAGAATTTGCTGAAAATCAAAGCTGCCTTCCAAGGAACGCCTACAAACATCTGAAGGAGTTTTCATCATCATTTGGAGGAAAACACGAAGGAAACAGAACATGAAGTTACCAAAACTGTGGGACAATGCTTGGACTCCAGCCAGCTGATCACGAACCCGTGCTCACTAACCCAAGGCCACACACGAAAGCTCTGTGAGACCAAGGAGCTAAATCCCAACACCACGATCCTGGCTGCAGTGCCCTAAGCAAACAGCTAGCCTTTTCTTACCATGCATTTTCCTCCCCCATCCCATGTGGTCCTACTTTCCAGGACTTGTGGGTCAGTGTCTTACGCAACCCGTCTCCATCACAGAGGCACGCAAAACGGAAGCACATGAAACCACAGAAGAGCACCGAGCTCTGCAATATCTAAATTCCTTCCCAGGATAACTCAAAAAGTCAAGAGTTAATAAAGGCTTCCTCTTGAAAACAGCCATTCCCCCCCGACGCAACCGCCTGCCCACCAAGACTTGAGGAAACAGGGCTATTTAAAAGAACTCCTCAAAAATTAGAAACAAAAGAAACAGGCGAGTTTTTTGAAGGCTAATAGCAAGCTTACCTAATAATGCAAACACCTTGAGTGGAAGAACTCATTTTACCACCATGAGCCTACTACGGCAGTATTTTCCTGCCAAAAAAGTTCAGACACCCTATCAAGTAACTCAAACGTGAGGCAAAATACGTCAGCTCAAACACGTTTTAACTCACACATCTCCCCAAGAGCATCCTTATGGTCAGCCCTTGCAAGCTGGTGGGCACATAAAAATGCAGCTGCAGCATCCAGGCAGCACATCAGAGAGCAGTCTCTCCACAGGCCTCCCGACAAAGGCATGCAGCCTTTCCTTCCCTCTCGCCTTCATCTTCGAGGCAAAACCAAAGGAGCTGTAGTCCTGCAGCAGAGTATGGCCTGTGGCTGTAACCACAGGTCCCAGCAAGCAAGCCAAGCCCCAGGCATAAGTGTGGAGATGAACCTCAGGTCAGACTGAACAAACACACTCCAGGACTGTCAGATCTGATGTGAACCATCAGGCTTATTCAGTGGTGGGATAAATGTCTGCAGAAGTAATACTGAGACAGCTTTTCCCCATGGCAGATTACTTTTACAGTTTCAGTCCTGACACTAAGGGAGCAACAGCAGAACAAAGATAGTAAAGCAGAGACTTTGCATATAAATCATGCAAATAACCCCCAATGCCAGCAGGTCTGGCAGGGATGAAGTGCTTTTGTTCTAACTAGTTTGGGCACAGTGTGGCAACGCAACAGTAAACTGTCCCTATTCACATGAAACAAGCAGAAGGAAGTCCAATTCCCATGCAGGGTAGGGAGAAAGATCCTTCATATGGTCACATAAGGAAGCTTCCAGCAGAATCGAGAGTTGTTAGATTCTGGAGGTCTTGTGCCTTTTAACCACAAAACCTTCCTTCCTCCCTAAAGTCACTGGTCAAGATTAGAGAATCACACACGGCAGCATTTCACAGATATTGTCTTTGTGAAAGGCACAGCTGTCCTTCATTTCCACACAGTTCAAAAGAACCTTGGGGGCTGCATTCTGGGCATTGAAACTAGAAACTCTTGGACTTTCAGACTGCAGAGCATCTCCTACGGGACTGTAACACTGTTTTAAATATTTTTAAGATTTACATTTTTCTGACAGTCTAATTTTTTCCAGCACCTTCATTCCTGAGCACAATGGTAGGCCAATCAGTCTCTGCTTGAGAACCAAAACTTTGTGACAATAGAAAAAAAGAAACAAAAAAAACCTGCTCAAGCAGCTCAAGATAGTCACATGAATTAGTGAAGAAAAACAACCTCTATGCTTGCTAAATTATTGATTACAGGGAACATCAAAACAAAAATGTGCATTATAGAAAAACAGCAAGTCAGTGCTACGTGAGGTCTCTGTTCCATGCAGACCAGAACTGAAGCACTGACTGTGCAGTGAAGTATCTGTGGTCCAAAAGCCACACGTTTTTAGTGTCCTCGTTCCAGAAACACCTCCCTAGTTACTTCTGCAAGCTCAAAAGGTGGCTCAAGGAGCAAGAGAAACCACAGTTAGGAACAAGTTTTGATTTGCTGATCTTACTGCAAGGATGACTGTAACAGGTCCCACAGTAAGCAGTGACAATTTCCAACAATACTGGGAAGATCCACAAGCAAGCAGAACAAAAAAAGCCTCTAGAGGCAGGTTACAGAACAAGACCTTTCTCCTCAAACTTCTCTCTCATTCTTTGCTGCTTCACTTGAAAGTAGAGAAGGCCCATACCTTCCTCCAGAAACTTAATGGTGCACTGTCTGTCATGATGAAACAATAGGGTGGAAAAACAAAACCCCACGGAAATTGTGGCTACGTTTTTCATATCCTGAACACTGCCTTCTAAAAATAAAAGGCATGCAAGTGTTATTTCAACATATCTCAGTCCGCTTTGAGTACAAAGCTCACCAGGTCTGACTTTAATTTGTGGGATTTCTGCCCAAAGGGTTTGCGCCCATAATCTGCAATATACCAACTTTCAGACAGTTTAAAGCTAACAAGCTCAGTGAAAACGCTGTGACAGTCAAATCTTCTTCACAGCCTCACATATCTTGACTTCCTATGAAGAACTGGGTGCAGGAAAAGGGAGAGGGGGCTTCATGCCGAAAGATAATTCAACAGCCAAGAGGAAAGCAGGGCAGTGTGTCTGATCTACAGACACGACAACTTGTCATCAGGGGATTTCACTCTCTACTGATGGAACATGCAAGGCTGAAAACAGCTATGTTATTTTCTTTATATTCATTCCTTTGGCTAAGCCTGTATTCATAATAGCCAAGTATCAAGGCAACAGAGAAGCTGATGTTAAATTCTGACCCTTGTTTCTCACCACAGAGACTGACCATAGGGTAACCCAATCATTTTTGTAAAAGCAACATGAAGGCATCACAGCAAGATGAAAAGCGAGGCAGGATGAGGCACGAGAAGCTTTAGTTTCATTCTTTAGAGTCAGCAGGTTTCATCTAGTGCCCAAAGGAGACAAAAAAGAGAAGTGGGTTCCCAGCACAGCACAGTCAGAGGCACCTGCAGTTTCTTCTCCCTTTTTAAAGAGTTCATATTCACAGTTCCCCACTCAGGTAAAGCCATGCTTCCACAGCAAGGGAAGGTCCAGCCTGATCACACAGCTGGCCGTCAGGCTTGTGCAAAACTATTCCACAGTGCCCAGGCACAACTGAAGAACTAGGTCATGAGGCAGCCTGGTCACACAGGCCTGCTTCACCCAGGGCACTGCTTGTTCACTAGTCACACTTCCAGCAACAGTTTTTGCAAGTACATAAAGAGGCTGAAGCCAAGAGCAAGAGCTGAAGCTCCAGCTCCAGCAGCTGAGAGCATTTACTGGTAGCACACTTGACCACCACAAAGTCTCTGGCTAGAAGCCTGCCTTACCTTTCAGCAAACCCTCACACGGTGACAGGACCAGGGCAAGCAACCCAAACGCTGTCACACAGTTACCTTGTACACTGGAATTTTGTATTAACTTTCATTATCTGAGAAGTATTCCTCATGCATAGGTGATGGGTGCACTTGAACACCTGGACTGATTGTCACACTCATTACCCAACACTGATTTGTAGACAGAAGATCTACAGTCTGAAGCTGCTTCCCATTGGAAAAAAAAAAAAAAAAAAAAAAAAAAGGCTTTCAAACAACTTCAACAGGAGAACCAAAAACTGAACTTGTAAATTGACAATCATCTGCAGTAAACTGACAACCATCCAGAGGACACAACAATCTTTTAACAGTGAACCATGTTACTGCATTGTACCCTAGTGAGCCAATGACCCCAACTGACAATGAAAAAAGGAAACCTTTCAGATGGAACAGTTTCACCTGCCTTCATCATACTGCTAACCTTGGACAACACATCCAGAGAGCATGATAAAGTAACATTTCTTAAGTTGGCTTTTTTCTTTTTTAAGCAATTACTACGTTTTAATTGCTCTTTTCTTCTAGGGCAGCCTTCCCCCTGTGTGGTGGGAACAGCTCTCAGAGCTGCCTCTGTACCTACTGATGCTGGCAAGAGCTAAAACTGCGCTCTGAAAAAGTTGGACAGCCATACCCTGATTTGCTGAGAAGAAATCAAGCAGCTCAGCAGGCCTGTTGTGCAGGATTGACTAGTGGGAAAATACAAGCCTAATTTGCTCACAGTCAAAGTGCTGCTCTTTGTGCAGCCATGGCTTGCCCTGTTTTTACAGTGGGCTGCAGCTCTCTGCTCCGAGGCCATCAGATATCCAACAGGGCTGCCTCTGCAGACATTAGATAACACCAAAGTGAGCACCCCCTTAAATGAGCACCCCCTTAACCAGAGCCCATTGTCTTCATATATATTTGCCATGCCAAATGGTGATCTGAGTAGAGAGGAGGCAGCCTTGCCATCCATCTCCAGCAGCTGGGATCTCTCCTGAGAGAAAGGGAAACAGGCCCAGGTCTTCTCTCTCATCTTGGGAGTGCAAACATTGGGACCACCTCCAGTCCTCTATAAGTCACTATTTCTGCTTAGAAGAGCTTTAAATCTCGTGGCCAGCACAATGACTCTGGCGAAAGCACAGCTCACAGCCTACACTAGTCACATACACAACACAATCCTCAGTTAGCCTTCACTGGGGGTGACTTCAAGGATGTAGAGCCCATTTAAGCCAGCTGAGATCCCACCTCTGCCCTCCGTGGAAAGCCAGCAGCCACCACAAGGCTCATACCTCCCTTTGTGCAGTTATTTAAGTCCCAAAAGCCATCAGGCCCTCCTCCAGTATGACACACATGACGACAGAAAGACTCTGCATCAGAAAACCAAGACACAAAGCCCAGAAGCAAAAGCTGCAGGTTGGGCACCAGCAGCCCTGCCAGCAAACACAGCCTGCAGACCTCCTGCCTATGGAGGGGCACACCCAACCACCTCCCTAAGCCCCATGTAATGCCACAGAAGAGATATTCTTGTGGCTTTCCCTGCTGCAAGCCAAATTCTGTTATCAGCACAGACAACTGTGAAATACAGCTTGCCAACGAAAAAAGCAGGAAAAAAAAATTATGCAGGCTTCTACCAGTGCAAAAAATGAAACAGGCTTCAAGGAAACACCTTAGGTACATTCATTCTATCACTTCAGAAGCAAGTCCTGAGCAGAGCTCCAAATCGTGTGGTGCTATAACTGGCTGAAAATTCTCACACTAATTTTCACAAAATAAGGACAAACTGCAAACTTCTCAGCCTCTGAACTGGCTTGTCAGTCGCAGAGATGGCAGACCACAGATGTGACCAGATACAATACTTCATTATTTCAACAAAATTATTTCCAGGAGTGGTAAACAGAACACATTTAGGGATGGTACAGGCTGCAGAGAAGGTCCTCTAAAGGTCAAATCCAGCTCAGGGCAAGATAGATCCTGGTAAAGAGGCAGAAAGTAAGGCTTTGCTGTTAGGATTGGATTTTCATTGTACTAGGAGTATTATGCCCTAGATAATATGCAGCTTTTAGGTGTTTCAAAACATAAACTCATACAGTAAAATACATTGGGGAAAAAAAATAAAAATCAACAGACAGACTGAAAACCAAATGCCATGGTTACATCCAGGCACATACTGCTACTCTAATGGCAAGCACTGGTGTGAGCATGTAAGCAATGGCATTATGCCATTAAAAAAGCATGCAGCTAAATAGAAGTTGAAAGAATAAGCTATGACCAAGGAGGACCCTGTCCAGAATTCCTTGTACTTGAACAAGTGACCTTAAATTTAGTGGAAATTCAAGTAACAGGAAAAAGCAGGGCTGGACACTTTAATCAAATGACCATTATTAACAGCAGAAGTGTTTTTGAAAGCTGTTTATGTAAGCATGCATCTGGGAGATTGCTGGTTCAAATGTAAACAGAAGACACTTATATCAGAACCATTCTGAGTCCCCTAAACAAGCAGGCAGAACCAACCCAGCAGTATCCTCCTCCTTGGAACATATCACAGCACCAGCTGTACAGTTGGAAGAGCTTCCCCCATGAAACTGGCATGGTCATGGTGAACCTGAAGCAAAATGGCAGGCAGAGCTTCCCAGGACTGAAGCTCCCTGACCATGCTGTGCTTGTGTTTGCCCCTCCTTACACAGAAAGGCTGACAAGAAGTGAAAAAGCCACCCCTCCCTCGGGTGTGAAAACTCATCCTGCCAGATATCCCTTCCTCTCACTTGCCACAAATTTGGGGAACCTGACTCACACCTGACATATTCTAAAGTTTAACAAGATATCAAGCCTGCAGTGAGCAGATCATAGTGGCTCTTGCTTTTCCTATCTTCAGGAAGACCTGTCACTTCCAGACTAAGTGCCAAGTCCTAATGCTCCTTATCTAGCACACTACAGTAGAAGCCACCTCCAGAACAAAGAGTCAAACCAATCCGAAAAATGCTAAAGATTAACAACAATAAGCAAATTATTATAGTGCAACTAGTTTAACCAGAACAACTCTTTATGTCCACTGAAAATATACCTACATCTAGATTATTTCAATCTCCCATGATTGCTTTTTACATTTCAGTTTAGCTGGTCACTGCAAAGTTACCCTTATGGATAGTAATTTGGGTTTTGAGTCTCAAGGTCAACAGAAAGGAAAAAACCCTCAAGCTTAAGCACTAAAAGAAAAGATTATGGTTTCTCTGCCTAGTTTAGGGCAACCTTTGCGACCACTCAAACCCTTCACTACTATAAAACAGACTGTTGAGCAAACACCACTTCAAAACAGCTGAAGAACTTTTTTGAGTCTTTGGGAAAGACTGAAAAACAGATGCTTAATAGATAAGGATTGCCTAAATTGACACAATGGCTTGGCTGGAGATCATGTCTCTTTTATCCTAAGTGCAACGCTACACTGCTGTTCACATCAGGATGCTCCCAACAGCCCCTGCCTTGGTAGTCTCAGGAGCTCACACTTCAGGTTGGTTTTCTTCTGGACTGTCAATATACTAGCCATCCCTTCCCTTCAGTACTGACATAACTTGCAAGCTGAAAATACACGGAGTATTTGCACCACTGTGTCTCACACAGAGGACTGGAACATTACTACCAGACACAGAACAGCAGTGCCTCCTGGTACTTTAGGAACCTGGTTCTGTGTACCAGGTTCTGCATTATTTCTATGGATACACTGGTAAAATTCTTTGCACTTTAAGGCAGAAGCAGAGATAACATGAAAAAGAAGGAAAGAGACCAAGCATGCAAAGACACTTGTGGTCTTGAAGGGCTATTTCACTGTCTTGATTTGTGTTCTCTGGCTTTACAGCACACTTTTCTCCACCTGCTAGGCAGTGGGCATGTGAACAGAGCAGGATAATAATATATGCCATGGCTGCTGACCATGTTGTCACACAGTTGTGCCTTTGCTGTAACAAAAGTTGTTGGGACAAAGAACTTTGATGTCCACACCTTGTCTCAAGTGGCAAAGCACTTTTTTTTTTCCCCCTACTGTTCTGAAATAGCACTTTTTGGTGGGTAGGCAGCAGCTGCTGCTTTCCTAAGGAGCTGGCTGGCACAAGCCAGAACAAGCACTCAAGACTTCAGATATTGCTATCTTTGCAGTAAGCTTTGTCCCATCAGCAAATCTCCTTCTGGCACACGTGTATGCTCAGTCAGCCTCAGATAGGGCCCAGTTATGTTTCAGCCACACTTATTAAAATAGATTGAGAAGCACAAGGAAAGGACCTCCTGGGAGGTCACACAAAACTTCTGACAGTGTCCAGCAAAAATACATGTAAGTACTAACTCAGATAATATTTGCCTCTAAAAAGCTATGTTCAGAAGAACAGAAGGGTTCAGGGAGGGGACGATACCCACCACAAAACATCAAAACTCACAGCAAAAGGTCTTATTTAAAATTCCTTAATAGAGTCTTTCATTGCACCATCCTTAAAACTAAGGCTAAATTAGAAAGGGAAGGAAACTCTGGCTGTTTCCAGAGGATGTGTGTCACAGAACAGGCTGAATCTCCTCCACATATAGCACATAAGAAACCTGCCAGATCAGCATAAAAAAAAAAAAAAAAAGCTAGGGCAAGATCTTCAGCTAATACAGATGAGCTACATTCCAATAAATTTTCAGAGCTACACCATTTTTTCATCAGCTGAGGATTTGATTCCACACAGGCCTAAGCAATATGCAGTTTTTACAAACTCAGTTAATTATTAACACTTAGTAAATACATAAGGATGTGCACTTTTTAAATCTGCAGCTGTTGCAATTAATTTCAAAGGATTTTCCCACAATTTTGGAAACAAAACATATGCAAAGTGTAAGCATAAAAACTGTAAAGTGAACTAAAAATGTATCTCAAACAAGACCCAACCAATACTCAATACAACACAGCAGAACAAAAAAAAAAAAAACCTAGGGCTGGAAGTTAAGAATATTGCAGTTTGCTGAAACTGCAAAAAAATTCAGCAACAGGTGGTAGAATAAGCCAGGATCTGGTATTAACACTCGCTCATCTAATGACTAAAAATATTTAAATAGAACAGCATCTGTTTCCCCACGAAAAAGGCTGCCCACAAAAATTGAACTGACATGGATTTTCAAAAAAATTCAGTCAAGCAGTGCTCTGTCCTCTTGCCTGTCTAAAAATAAATTTGATTCAGCATCAACATTTCAAAGCCATCACCTTTTATTGCATCCTGACTGCACTGAAAACTGCCATATCCCACTGTGATTCAGAATTCCTTAGAAGCTGTTTATTTACTTAGATCACAGGAATGCTGTAAAAATTAGGTAATAAGAGTTTGTAACGCATGCTGAAGATAAAATGTATTATTACTAGAGATGGCTCCAAAGCTGAATATTAACTTGAAAGATATGGGAGGTCAGACCCAGATTACACACTCTGGCCTCAATACCAATCAGACACAGAAGTGGATAGGGCTTTTTCCAAATGGGACAATTTCATAATCACCACTCTCATGAGAGCTCAGGCCCATGGAAATCCCCCGAGAAAGCTGAACTTTTCACCAGATAACAGTGTTACAAATTTCCTAGGGGACTACGAACACCAAGCTCCATGTGAAAAGTCTCTACCCTGCTGTCTCAACCAACTTCAGACTGTAGCTTAAATAAACCAATTGCAATCTTCCACAAATCAGGCAATTTACTGAGAATTCTGAGATTAGAAATTAATGAGAACAAATCTAGAAATTTTGTCAGAGTGGAAAACATAGAAAAAAAAATGCAAATTGAAGTTAATCCAGTTTAAATTTCAGCAACATAATCCTGGTATTGGCAAGGTGTACCAACAAGGCTGCATACAAAAAGAGGGAGATAATAGCAAAATGTAAAAGGTGTAATTGTTCACGTAATACTCTCCATTTTATTTGCTGGTTTAAAATAAAAGTCAGTGTTAAGACTAAAAAGTCAGCTAAAGACTAAAGAAAGCACTCAGAACTTTTTAATACTGTCCTGCTTCTGCAGCACATACTAATATTAATTACTGACAAGCACAGTAAGCAATTCTTGCTTTCTTTATCATTGTGTCTTTATCTAAAGCAAATTAACGGCAAGATAAAGATGGTGCCTTTAAAGTAGGGCAATTTGGTTTCTGTTGGAATAGCTCTGTTGCTAATTGTAGTTACAGGCACTGCTAACTTCCTTACATGAAGTCAAGCTATTAGCTGGCACCATCAGGTTAGCCAGTCCTAAAGTAACCTACTGTCAGTGCAGGCTTATGCTGACAAACTTGCTATTCCACTTGTGTGTTTTTAACAGGGTTCACACAATATTCTGTGATAGGATTCTCAGAAATGTTTTTCTCAAGCTCGTGTCACCTAGTAAAGTGCAAACACTACAGCAAGGCCAGATTTAACATAACTCTGCATGGCTTTTTTTAATTCCCTATTCAAAGAGATTGCAGTCTTGCCCTTTCACATCCATACAGACCGACCTAGAACCCAAGCTGGCATAATTCTAAACTTCAAAAGTGTCTCAGCAGCAAGGATGTTAAGACCAAAAGGAAGCACCAAAGTCCAGTTCTACAGAATCAGAAGATGGCAATACACATTATCTAATCATACATTTACCCATCTCAACCTTTAAGCTAAGTCATGTAGTAAAAACTGTTCATGAACAGTCCCCTGTGAAACAAGCATGACTCTCCTGGGAACAGATTTAATGCTACAGCATACCTTTGTACCTTAACCTCTACCAAGATCATTTTATTAGTTTAATCTCATCTTTGGCTTCGGAATATTAAGGAAAGCAGAAGTAGGCTCTGTTGAAAATGGTGACAGCATATGCAGTTGTATTATAGTTATGCTATGATATTTTCTGAATTATGCCAGTATCATTCCACCTCATTAATAAAAGCTACATACCTAACTGCCCAACAAAACCCTGGGACTAACACTGCCATTAGAAGTCTTTTCTACCTTTGCATATTTCTTGACTGTCAGCCTCCCAATTTCAGTTTAAGATAAAATCGAAAGAAAAAAAAACGGACTCATTGGATTCACACAGACTTTGTCCACTACCTGTAGTAAGAGACATAAAGTGTCCTTCCTACCTGCCCCTGTGAGTCAAGATCTCTCTACTGATACCACAGGGCAGCATTTTTGGCAACGTTTTTACCCCCGCCCCTGGCCTAAAGGATGTGTATGCCACTATGGAGCACAGTCTCAGAGAACACAGCTGTATATTTATGTACAGCAACAGGAATGCCACCCTGCCACAGTTGGTGCTTGCAGGTGTTTCCAGGGGTGAAGGCCACCTGAACATATATATGGTTTGCTAGTCCTCATTCTAGTCTGGGTGGCTTTTGTTAGGATTCTTCCCAAGGGAAGCCAGGGAGGAGACCAGTTCAATTAGGGAGGCGTAGGCAGGTATAAGACTCAATCTAAATGTTTAGCTTGAGGGTGTGGGGTCAATTTTGTTAGGGACACGACACTGAAGAGGGAGTTAGCCATCACCTAATGTCACCCAGCAGACAATGTACAACATCCTGTTTCCCTGAACACCCTGTAATCACACAGTAGGACAGAGCCACCAGAAAGCCTCCTCCAAGGCTGCTCTTTAGCCCAAGCTCTCCCATCATTCTTTACCTGTTAAATGAAAGAAGCACTAATAGCAGTGACCAGACAGGCTGCAAACTCCTTCAGTCTCAGCATCGGTCTGTGCAGCAAGGTGCAACATAAGCAGAGAATGCCACCCAGTTATGTTTCTCCTCTGCCATGAGCAATACTAATCCAGCAAACAACTTGAGACAGGCAGGGCACGTGTGGAACAATAATCTGAGATCTGATGCAATTTCTTAGGCGATGTTTGTTTCCTTCTGCCTATTTCATCGTTTCATTTTTGTTTGGTTGGGTTGCTTTCCAGAAAAATGGAAACATTTCCTTTGGGATCACTGAAAACTGAGAGCAATGAAGTAAATACCAGCCAGACTGGCTTATATGTGCAACTGTTAGCAACAACCAAAGAAGGTGGCTTTAAGTATATCTGTTGATTTATTACCCCATGGCACTGCAGAACAAAGTATTTGGGAACCCTGTAGAGGGAATGAAGAAATAAAGAAAGTGTGCCTCAGAGTCAACAGCACGCTGTATCTCCACCTTTCAAAACAGAACAAAAGCTTATTTCTTGCAAACACTTTATCTGCTAAAGTGGTACTGAGGCCAGTTGCAAGTGCAGTGCCTGCAAGCAGTGACCCAAACCTACTGCAGCTGGCAATCCCAGCAGCCATGTCGTGCTCTTGGAAGTGCTGTCACTAAGGTCTTTGACTCTCTGTTCTGATTTGCACTCTGCCCTTATCATGAGTGTAGAAGACCTTGTTGATATTGCTGGACAGAGATGTAACAAGTGCTGGGACGGAGAGGGCACCTGGCACCTGCCTGCAAAATTGATTATGTTAAGGTATGTGTGTGCCTGCACGTAGATTTCACTGCTCAGGTCTTGCTGAAAGCGGCCATTTAACTGTGCTGAACTCCCCCACACCACGGTTAGTACTTCATCCTGGCCACAAAAGGTGCTACATTAAGCAACAGTGGACTGTTCCTTACGGATAACACCTTCCCCTCTCTCCATGAGAGAGCTCTTCCATGCTGCTCCCCTTCAAACTCCTGCACAAACAGCCCTGTTAATGAAGGATTACCTGACACTGCATCAAGAAGTGCCTGAGACACAAAGCATGTTGGCATGAGAACAAAAATCTTAGTGACCTACCTTGTCTTTAATGAAGACAAGACATTCACTTTCACATACTTGTGCAAGCAACCTGCCACATTAAATAAATCTCCCTTCCCCAGGGTTCAGTGCATGCCTAATTTCAGATCAGACGGCTCTAAGAGTCACACCTTGAACATTAGTTTGTGAGGGCTGTTTGAAAGAAGCTTCAGGGGAAAGGATTTTAGCAAATGCTCTCTGAACCGATTCAGACATCAGAAGCCAAACACAGACACGCATGTTCTGTATGACCAGCATTAGAAAAAATATCTGTACCACAGCTCCAGTTTATACACCAGCAATAGAAGATCACCTCCTGGAAACCTGTTTCAAAATCATCAGGCACTAGTGAGAGCAGTGTGTGAGGGGATGAAGGAGCTGCAGACACTCCAACAGAGCCCACATCACACAGCAGGGAGCACACAGTCCCTTCCACAGGGGAAGCTGCAAAGCTGCACCCCTGAGCACCACCGACTGACACAACTTCAGGTCCAGGCCAGAGCTACAACACAGAGGGTATTACAATGTTTTCAGTTAGGCTCATCAGGTAATTAGCCCTCCTGCTAATTGGGGAAACAACTGTATAAAGATGGTACTTTGAGGTTTGGGGGTGTTCTTACAGCTAACATCCACTCCAACTGTCTTCTAAGGTTTCCAGTCACTAGAGCAAACGCCCCAGAGTGGAGAGGATTTGCATCTCTCACACCTCACTGTCAACAGCAACTGAAGGGCTGACTGACCTTCCCTGCACATGAATCTAAGCAATACTAAGTATAAATACATAAATACTTCTAAGATTAGAGGATGCATGCATTCTGTCAGAGAACAAATCACACAGCAGGAAAGGGCAGCAGGGACCCCCAAGTTGGAGGCTTTGTAGATGACCATAAGAAGGACAAACAGGCTTTGTTGTCCACAAGCCTTACCAACAATGGGCATTCTGTCATTCTAATGACTCAGAGGTTTGATTTTCTGATTACACATTTGAAATATTTTATTCTAGAATTATGATCTGTGATGACTGGGTCTGAGTATTGTTTTTGCAATTTAGTCAGCTAATCTTTACAGTATAGAGAAACACGAGCCTTCTGACTTTCAACTTGTACAATACTGAGTGTAAAACGCTTCTTGGAATCACTACTCCCCCTCAAACCTTACCAGTAAGGAGATCTTCAGCTTGCGGCTTTGCTAGTTTCCCTCTAAATGTCCATGTCTGATGTTCACTGTATGTTTCAATACAAAACACAGGTATCTACTCTTTTTGGAAGAGTTACCTTGCAGATGCTGCTACAAGCACAAAGTGTAAAATCCACTAACAGCAGTATCTGTCATTCTGATGGAGAGAGCTCGTTCCCACACGACGACCAAATCAAACCAAGCCTTTGACGCCCTCCATGAAAATAGTGTCAAACTTCCCCTCAGCAAATAACCATCTTAGCTCATTTTGGTTGTGCTCATTATGTATCCATCTCCATGCAAAAGGGTTCACTTTGCAGGCTCTCCCCCCTAAATGCTGCTGCAGGTCTCGGTAAAAGCGTGAGGATGCCACTTGCCAGGTCCTCCGAGGAAAAAGACAGAAGGCCTGGGGACATGGTATACATTCAACACCTATCTGCCAACCACTAACAATACAGATTATTTCAAAGTGACCTGCAATGTACTGAGCAACGCAGGAAAGGATGTAAAAATGCCATCTCTTCTTTAAGTGTGCTCAGCACACATCAGACTATATGGAACTACTCACGTCACATCACGTCAAATGTTTTTCTTCCTGCAGCCTGCCTGAGACATGCTCAAATGAAAAGAGCTGGGAAGAACAAGAGGCATAAAACCAAGGACAATTTTCAGACAAAGCACTAAAATACTACCCACATTCAAAGAGCTCCATATGCCTGTATAAATGCTGTAGAGGAAGACAGTCAATGGTTGTTCTCCCTGCTCTATTCTCCTGCTGTATTTCCTTCCAAACCATTACTTTCCATCACTTCCACGAGACTCGTGCAGCACTAACACAGCAGCCAGTATAAATAACCTTTCAGAAAAAAATATCCCAAAAAACTTTTACAAATTGCCATATCAGAGAGTTCTGGCAACAACAAGCAACCAGCAACCTGCCACATTTCACAAGACTGGGCAGAGCTCTTTCATGTCCCAGGTGTGCTGCAAGCTTTCCATGAGATTTCATACTGGTCACTCATTCATCTGCACAGTACAGGAAGAAACACCAGATCTTCTCACACAAGATAAGGATTCTAATTTTTCATGGTAAATAGGGCTGTGCAAAACAAAAAAATTTTCTTCTGTACTTTGCCATTCAAAATCCTGCCAGACAATAGAAGAGAATGAACTATACTACACCAAACAGTCATATAGAAACAAAAATAAACCCTCCAAAACAAAATACAAGAAGGGAAAGGGATACTTCTTTGTCAGACAATAACCAGCTTCAAGTCTGTAAACTGGAGGTCAACATCATCTGTGTTCTTCCAGCACACTTCCCTCTGGAGCTCAGGGGTTAGGACACTCAACTGCAGCTACATTGTGTGCACTGCTTGACAAAATATCAACATATCTTTCCAAAAAGAAACACTACTTGTTCTCCTTGAGAAAGCCAGCATTTTGACTAACTTCGGTGCGTTGAGGATTTTAATTTCACATCCAGAACAGCTGCTGTTCTTGGCATTGCACACCATCCCTTTTCACTTCCCCCAAATAAGCTAAGGAGCGTACAAACTTCTCTGACACAGGAGAAGCTTAAGGTACTTCTACAGGACTGGAAGGGGTTTGATGAGCTGTAAGTTGTAATCATGCACATTCCCATTACGGTACCTTTCTGAAATTTACACACATGCAGAATTAACCAGACCAGAAGTGCCAGATGTAGGTGGTTCTTTTTTGCCATTCTCTTACCTAAGCCAGAGGAGTTTCCCAACTTGCGTAGTTTTCCCAGGACCTTCTGGACATCCTTTATACTTGTGTCCTGTTGGCTGTACAACAGTAACCTCTTGGCATCTGAGAACAGGCGGGAGACACTGGGGATGGGAAAACAGAAAAACACGCAGCAGTCATCAGCTCTGTGAGCCAGCATCCACAGACACAGTTTTACACACCAATTCCAAACTTTAGTCTTTTTCAGTTATGCCACTCCAGCACAAAAAACCCTGTCTCCACTAGGACAATCCAAGGACCCTAATAAAAGATGTCTGCTAAAGGAAGGTCAAACTAAGTTACATTGGGAACATCCATGCATTTTAAAGCATTTTTAAGACTGGGACAGAGAGGGACTCCTGCTGCCTGCAAACTACTCCTCGGAAGCACAATAATTTAAGTATGTCCTTGCTCCTTTCAAATGTTTCTCCAGGTTGCAGACACAATATACTCTGCATCAAGCCTAACTCACCTGACAGTATTAATGCAGAAAGTAAGACAAGGTATAGGGAAGCTGGCCATAAACTCTGTTTCACATTAGCCAGTAATAAATGACAAATGCCAGAGACTATCCCCCAGACCTGTCCTTCAACTGTCTCTTACTCTGCATTGTTCAGAGGTTCATTAACCAGGGAAAGAGATGCTCTGAAAAAAAGAGCATCTTAAAAAGCCTTACCTTTTCATGGGCCAAATTCTGAGTCCCGATAAGTAAATGGACTCAGTTCTCATCAAGGCAGAGCTTTTCATTCACCAAGAGCTTCAACTGCTTGGACTTGAAGATACTGCACACCTACCAGCTGTCTGCTAGCCCCTCTGAACTTGGTAGCTGAAGAATTTGGTACTTCAGTGGTGGTAGAAACTGCAAAACCCTTCATATTGTACGGTTTTACAACTAGTTGGTGACTTCCAAATATCCCTTTTCATTATGTTCCCCCCAAGAACAGAGCTGAGGCAAAAGCAGAGACTCACATGGAGGCATTGAAGTTTCCAACAATACCAGGGGACTCCCCAGGAGTCGGGTAGCGGAAACAAGGGTTGTTGGCATTGCAGATGATCCCCTGTATCCATGGCAAGGTGCCTGCTGAAGGCATAGCTTTATTTGGAAAATGACCTAGAACAGAAGCAGGGGAGTTAGGAAACAAACACACGATGCAAGCCTCTACTACACACCATTGAATCTGGAGGGCAGTGTTAACTCTGTGCTGGCTATTGTCCCAAAGTGCTCACGAGAGAGCAGAGCAGCCAACACTAAGAAGGGCTGAGCTCATGTTAGGTTCTCCACACTTCTCTAGCCTCCACACTTCCTCAGCTGAAAAACAAAACCTTGTTAAACCTGTAGGAGAAGCTCTTTGCTGCTCTCAGCTGTGCAGCATTGTTTTTGGCCGTGCTGATGGGAATAAAGTACTTCTTGCTGATTAATGCCTAACAACAGGCAACTTCAAAGACTGGCAGTGGTGAGCTCATGCATGCATACATGCTTCCAAACCAGCCATGCTGCTCTGGATTTACAGCTTTAACTAACACAAGGATTTGGTTTGAGGCCACAGGGACAGCCCTGGCCAGGGTCTAGGTTCTGAAGATCCACAATATTTCTATTCAGTACTTTTGGTTTCAAAATCTGCTCACTCCAATTACACACAGAGTAAAGACCAAACAAAGGGTGGGTGCCTACACTGTTTCCCTGAGATAAGCATGTCCCATATTGGCTTGACTCTCAAATAGTCTTAAAACTTTTAGAGTCTCTAAAATGTTTAGCCACCTGCCTGCCATATTTCAAATCTTTTTGCTCAAGTCTGAATCTTTCTACTACAGAACTACTGAAGTCATAGGCCTGTTTAAGCACAAAGCAGTAATACCCTACTCATGGCAGATCTCCAGCAGTATGTGGCTCAGGTACCTGCGAGTCCCTCACCCACCAGTGAAGGGGAAGAAAGGCTTCCCTTGTATAATCCTGCACCTTAGATGAGCTGTCCAGCTACTTTCTGCCAGGAGGTCCCTTCCTCACCCCCACACTAGGGAGGGAAGCCTGGAGGAAGGTTATCCCCTTCCTCAGTATCTCAGAGCTCAAGACTCTGATGATGAGATGCACATTCTCCTCCCCTTGTCCTCCCACTGTGCCTCGATCACTCAGGGGGTTGGCTCCCTACCTCCACAGCCTCAGTGGAGGTACCAAAGCCCCAGGAGGAAGAAATATCAAAGCTGCTGAATTACAGCAAGGCTGGTTAATGTACATGGCTGAAGAAAGATGGGAGTATTATCAGCCCTCCTGGGAGAAAGCCAAGGACTGTCCAGGAGAAAGGTGGAGGAATCGAAAGTTCATTTTTTCCAGTACTCAGAGAGTTCTTGTTCCTAGTTCTCTGTTTAAAATAAAAGAGCTGTTTACCTGAGCTCTCTGTTTTTTGTTTCATTTCGGTTTTTTGTTCTTCTTGGCTGAGGGGCTTGGGAGGTGGGAGGGACAAAAAAGAACGCTAAGACTTTCAGAACCTTTTTTGTAAAATTTCCCGGAGAATCACCTTCTCTCTCCTCCATGCCTTTCATTTTACATGGTCAAGAACTCCAAGAAACTATTAAGAGCAATATGGAAAGAAATGGTGCACAAGAGTTTATGGCAACTTTTTACACATAGTGATGCATGTGACAGCAGTTTCTCCAAGAGTAAAGCAGGAACCTGCCAGTTTTAAATCAGATGAATTACACAGGAAACACAGTGCAACAGCACACCATTTTCAATTACATTGCTTCAAACATCTAGCTTTTCAGTAGAGATTAAAGTCCCTTGTTGTCAGTTTCCCTCCCCCTGCCCCCAGTAAAGTGCATTTTGAATACCTTAAGGGGTCACAGGAACAGAAAAGCTCTAGAAGACACAAGTCAGCAATCTGGCTCAATAGCAATCTAAGAGAGATCTTCTCTGACTGATCTGGTGAAAGCCACATAACTATCACTTCAAAGTTAGCAAAATTTTCCCCCATGTTTTCACAGAAAAGTTCCTCACACTAAGCCAAGCTGCTAGAAATAAGAAATCCTGAGAAGATAAGTCCAATCCTTGGTTCTTCTCAAATAGGAAAAGAGAACTGAAAATTTTAGTCATTTGTTGGAAAAGACTACCATTAAAATACTGAGGCTGTCTGGAGGCTACAAAGCACTTGCATGCAGCTCTGTTACTGTTATCACCAGGCATTACCTCAAGTGATTTCATAACAGCATACAGCACTGCTACTACAGATAGCAATCTTACTTCCCTTAAGGCATCCACAGAGTTGCTAAAGAGTTTGCCACAAACCCAAAGCTTCTTTCTATCTCTGCTCACAGTTCAGCAAAAATTGGTTTACTTTACAACAACACATCCACATTTGTCAGCATATGAGTGAACGTTCAGTGAAACCAATCCAGATGCCAAAAACATAACTTAGAAACCTATTCACAGAACCTTTTAGAAAAATGAAGAGGAGTTAATCATAAAAGTTAATTAAAAAGTTAGCAGATGTCCTATACTCTACAATTCCTGGGGACACTAAGAAAGCAGACAAAGCAATAACACTCTAAATAAATGGGAAGGAAAAAGGGGTGTAGGTGGAAGACTCAAAACTCTGCTTGTGACACCAGGGTGCCAGAGCAAATGATTTACAAGGAGGCTACTGACTAACAAGATCAATCTAAATAGCTCTGTGAAATTGCAGCTCTTGCTAGGTTTGAGTTTATATACAGCACTGCCACAGTTGAACTACTATAAAAGCTGCTCGTTTTTTATACCAGCTGAGTAGACTGCTTATTGCTTCTCTTCAGCTTCATGTCTATATTACAGGTACCTCTCCTAATGTCACTGTAACATTCAGTCAGAAGAGGCAATTCAAATGTTATGTAAAGTATGAGATTCAATTTAGGGAAGGTTCAATTACTCTGCTGAGCACTGAAGAAAGTGAGTTAGGCAGTACATGGGACCAGCAGAGTCTGAAGTGTAATGGGAAACTGCACACACTAACACCTCAGCTTTAAAAGGACCCTTACTAGCTTGAACATCTAGCAAACAGCACAGAATGCCCTGTTTTAAGAACAAAATGCTTCAGAGTGCCCTTCAGAAACATGTTTTGCTGACCCTTAAACCTTACCTTGCAGCAATCAGGCCAAGGAAAGATAAACAAAGAGCTCTTCCAGAGTCAGCTAATTGCAGTATGAAGCTGTCACCAAACACAGTAGAACAAAGCATGTTCCCAATAAACAAGTCGTGCTCCCTAAATCAAATGCCAACCAAATAAGCCTACAGATTGTCATTTATAAAGAACAAGCACCCTTTGAAAGAAAAGCAGAATTGTGTCCATTTATGGTATAAAGAAAAAAGTAGAACAATTTTTTCCTCAGCAATGTGTGACTGCTGAATCTGCTAAATGCAGAGCTGACACCCTAATGGTTAGATGGAATGGAATTGCACTTGTGCTTTTTATAATACATTAATGCACATTACTGCCTGGAAATGAGATTGCTTTCTTAGAGATCAGAACACTGCATTCTTTCATGCTAAGTCACATACAGATCAACAGTGAAAAATAAGATTTGTGTTATGTGTGGGTTTTACAGATTTGTCACAGTTCTACAGCAAATTCTCAGGTAATTCATTATAAATGGAAAAAATAAGAAACAGCAAGAAAAAGAGTAGCAAAAAGTACAGTCCTGGAGCAACATTAACATGTCAGAAGACACTGCAGTCCTCGAGGGGGAAGCAAAGGAGCTATTAAGACCTCCCTACGGATTTCTAACTGAAGTAGAGAATCACTGCTCTTTGCATCTTGCCAGCTGCATTATTATTACCTTCTAGCCATGAAACAACAGCCATTCTGGGTGCAGCTGCTGTGTTTGGTACTTACATTCATGCTGCTCGTAGGGCGGATATGAAAGTCTTACAGAGATCAGGATGAAGAAGATAAACAGGGGCCAGGCAACTTCGATCAGCAGCTGGAACTGGAAACAATAAAGGCAAAGTATTAAGATATCATATTCAAAATACAGGTCAGAACAGAGGTTCCAGGACAATCCATTTGTAAGCCAGAATAGTTTTGTAAGCACTGTCTCATTTTGATTTGCCTATGCATTCCAGGATCAAGAAGTTTGTTCCTCCAGCTTCAGAGGATAATCTGCAAAGAATTACAGGCTTTCCTCATTAAAATGTGCCGTTATTGGACTAAACTAGATATATGCTTAAAGGCCTATTTTTGGCTTCTTTTTATAGTTCTTTTCGTCCCCTGACTGAAAAAAACTTTCCAATGAATCTTCCCAGCAATAAGCTGAATTTTTTGCCTCATAATTTTGAGGTAGTGGGAGGTACTTATATGCCCTTCTCATAATAAACCACCAAGCTTCTACTCTAACACATCAGGCATGGAAACTGTGCTGATGCACAGCTATGCCAAATCTTTCAGTGCTGCAGAAGTATATTGGTATCAGGAAAGAAAAACTATTAAACTTAAGCTCATATCTAGTTATTGTTTTGTCCTAATGTATGTACCTTTGTTGCCCAAGGTAGGCACCCACTGGTCCAGGTTATCTACAGACAGGCAGGGAGTGTCAGGTAAATAAAGAAATAACTCAGTAATTTAGAGGAACTGGACAAGAAAAAGAAAGGCCTGATATTAAGTGCATAGCATTTTTTAAACAGAGAATTGAAGTGCAGAAAAATTCACCGAGATGTGTCACATCCCACAGAACCACGTGGACAAAGCAACTCTTCGGCCTAGAGCTTCTGAGATACAAGCTGAGGCTTCCCAGACTTGAGCTTCCCCAGCCACACCCATCTTTTCCCACTCTAGAAAGACTGCCCAAACATGGATTTTCAGAAAGCCATGAGACAAGGAAAAACCAAAAGCTTTTTATGCTGCCACTTCTTATACTTTTCAGTCACTGGAAGTAGGAAAACAGTGTTTTCTTGGTCAAGTAAAGAAAATTCTTTTCCTTTTCTTTCCTGGAAAACTCCGTCTTTTCTAATAAGAGGTCTACATCATTCTCCTTAAGAGCCAGACCTGCACCCCCCTAGGAGACAGAATCCCCCACACAAACATGTTTTCCCATGTTCCATCATTAACAGCTAAAATTGGACTCTTGGCACTCAGCACAAGGCACTCCATGCAAACATTGAGGTGAGGCTTCTAGGTGACTATTGTACCTCAAAATAAGCTCACATTGTAAAAACAGACCATTCAAAAAAAGGCCACTTGATCCAGCAGAGGAAGCTATGTAGGGTAGCTTTTCATAGATACCCCTGATGGCTAACATCAAACCAAACAGCAACTCTATCTGAAAGGCAAAAATTGAGCATCAGAGTCTCCCAGGCACTCCTGATAACAGCGTCAGTCTCTGCAAGATAATTTTGAGATAATGTTACCCACTGGACCTTGAGATTAGCTCAATTGGTTAGGGCATGGTACTAGTATCACAATGTTGCAGATTCTATCCCCGTATGGGCCATTCGCTTAAGGCTTGGACTTGATGATCCCTTTGGGTCATCTGAACTCAAAATATTCTGTGATCTGTTATTTTCATGCACACACTGTATGACTACTGAGTAAGAAAGAGACCACACTAACAAAGGTGCCAGGAAGATGTCTCAGCATCTTTGGTCTGTCCTATTACAATATGCAATGTAGTGGCAGCACACACTCATCCATTAACATGGACAGCCTGATTTGTTCCACATTAAACAGTGCTCTGGCCCCCAGAGATCAAAAGATGCTCAGAGCTAGGGCACTGACAACTTCTGTACGCCTTCTGTTTTCAGGATCCCCTTACAGCTGCTTCCAGGATGGCACAGCAGGACTTTTCCTCCTCTTGACAGAAGGGTGGCTGTGAAACCAAGACAAGCCCACCAGCATCAATGGCCACGCCCTGGCACAAGTAAGAGCCCTCTGCCACCCTGGCTGTAGGTGAGCAGCGTGTACCCCGAGCAACTGCCACTACACTGTTTGGGGAAGGGCAGTGTCAGCTGGGCTTTTGGGGGCTTCTGGGGGTGACCAATGAAGCCAGAGAGCTTCTCTCAGCCCTGCAACTGCTACAGAACCAGTGAGAAAATACTGCCCTTGGGTTCAAGCCCTGGCTTGCTCAGAGAAGTACCAACCTCAGCCACACCACACAGGGGTGGGACAGTAGTGCCCAAATGGCCCTGCTGCTGAAGGGGGAACTGGCCACCTGTACACGCAGCTCCTGCTGCCTGCCTGGTTATGGGTAACTACAGAGTCACGAAGGTAACCACATGTGGGCTGCATGCTCAGGGCTGTGTGCCTCCCCACACACAACATGCCTAACCTGACAGGCTCAGAGAGGACAGAGAAAGGAGGGGTGCAGCTTGGACTGACCAAGTTGCACCTCTACAGCTGAAGGCTGCTGAATCATGGCAGAGACCAAAGTGCTACTTAATGACAAGGAGCTGGCAACTGCTGCACCAGAGGCTTGCACAGAGCCAAGCTCAGAGTGTCAGCAGCATCTCAGAGACTCCTTGTCCAGCCTTTTGTGCTGTTGAACAAAAACCGAATTACCTTCCTTTGCTTGCAAAAGTCAGCAGGTTCCTTCCTGATCTTGCTGTGACAGCACTTTTCATCTACTGTGGCCTTTGCAGATGAGGACACAAAGATACTAAAGGGGACATATCTCACTGATGTTCACACTAAGTAGATAGTGAAAAGCCAAGCCTCCTCACCGACTTTTGTGCTGCAACTACTAGAGAATCCTGGTTAATACTGAAATCAATCTTCAAGCGCCCAACCCCTCTGTTATCCCTGATCCATTGGGAGTTGAAGGAGGAACATTTCATTTGCACACAGCAGGTGAATTCAGCAGCAACACTCAGCCAAGAACAAACTGCTCCTTATTTTACCGAGGCTAATCCCTGAAGCACACCAAATTCATACCAGTTGCCTGATGATGTAGGATGCCATCAAATATTGAGCTCTACACTGTGTCAACAGGAAATCTGTTGAGCAAGAACTAACTAAGCTGTGACCCCATTTACTGCCAACCCCCCTCGCCACCTTTATGGTCCAGTTTCAAATGCAGGGAGCTACCAGCAGCTGACCAGTCTTTCCATGCAAGTTTGAAGTGTCCCCTCATTTGCAAAAAAAAAAAGCAGGGAAAGAAACGTTTTCAAAACAATGATCCCTGAACACGATTTTTCTTTCCTCTCTCTCCCACCCCCTGTAGGCTCCCTCCCCCCACTCCGGTGGTGCTGGAAGTTATCCCGTACAAAGTAACACTTGAACTGCACACGTCAGGCTGAGCTTTGAACCCAGCTTTCGCAACACAGCCCAAACTCACAGCAGCCAGCAAGGGGGTTCAGGGGGAAGCCAAGGCTAGCGTGTGGGAAGAAGGGCAAGGATCAAACCACTTCTGGGCTACATCTTCACTAAGTACAAATGGGAGAGAGCCTTCATCAGCACACCCAGCTCAAGGACAATGGTGTCCTAACAGGAAAACAAACTGATGAACAACTGTGCAGACATCACAACAGCACAGTGAGAAAAGGTGTTCTGCTGCTTTTCTGCAATTTCCTGTTAAGTGGCCTTCCCCTCCTGACATTTTCAGGTAAAGCTCAAATGGGAACTGTTAATGAGAAAACCCCCACAAATACGAGGAATCCCAAGAAAACAAGCCACGTCCTAGACCTTCACTGTGAAATTACTAATAGCAGCAGGGTGGAATAGAGTTTCAGGCCCTCTGGGGTACTTGATGGGAAACTGGTACCGAAGCTGCTGGAAGGTACCAAGGTACAGCTGAGCAGATCCAGAATGGTTAGCCATTCTGATGCGCTTTTGTGGCATCACCAAAGGATACAAATGCACCTCTGCTGCCCAGTAAGCTGGCCTACACCTACCTTGACGTGACATCCACGCTAAACTCAGACCTCTTCAAGAAACCTTCAAACCTGATGCAACACTGGGGCTATTTAGCCTGGAGAAAAGGAGGCTTGGGGAGAACAACTCTTTACAAGTATGTGAGAGGGGGTTGTAGCAAGATGGAGGTTGTTCTCCTCTCCCAAGAAACCAGCAAGAGGACAAGAGGACATAGTCTCAAGCTGTGCTAGGGGTCAGGTTGGACATCAGGAATAATTTTTTCACTGAAAGGGTGGTCATGCACTGGAACGGGCTGCCCAGGGAGGTGGTGAAGTCACTGTCCCTGGAGGAGTTCAAGAAATAACTGGACGTGGCACTTGGTGCTATAGTTTAGTTGGCATGGTGGTATTTGGCCAAAGGCTGAACTTGATGATCTTGGAGGTCTTTCCCAACCTTAATGATTCTGTGATTCTATTATTTTCAGAAGATCCTGACACAAAAAAAGCCATCATCCTTAGTGTAAAACTCAGCTCCTCTGAAATATCCTCCTGGTTTAAGCATTGCTCCAGAAAAATCCCACAACATCCTAGAGTTCCCCTACATTCTAAAGGCAGCTTTGGAGGAGTCAAGAGTAAGACCTCTAGTAGTAAGGGAGGAAGGATGTTTTCAGCTCCAAGAGCCTAGGTTACATAGGCAATAGCTGAGAAGAGCCAATCTTAAGGGGCTATAGCAAATTTCCAGGCTGCATTCCCCAGCTCATTTGTAACTTTTTTATAAACTAAGAGGCTGTTCACAAGGTCAGGATGCCAGCCTAGGCATCCAGAGAGCAGATAACCTCATCCTTGCAGATGATACAGTCCATGATCTCTCTGGGGGGGCAGTTCTGTCCTGGGAGACCAAGACTCGTGAAGCAAGGGAAAAAACACGCAAAACAAAAACTTGGTCCTCACTGTCAGCTCCCTAACCACAGAGGTATACAGGAAAAGTCAAAGATGCCATGAGGTACCTTTGATTTATTTAAGAATGGACTAATTCCAGTACTAAAATGACCCCACAGGTCCAATAAAAACAAGCCTCAGACACCTGAGTGAAGACTTTCAGGACTGTCACTGTCCCCCGTGGTGAATATGATAGCTTCCCCTCCCTTGTGACACTGAGTTTCTAAAACAACCCAACCCAACCAGCTGGCAAGTACCCTGACATTTGGAGGGTTCAGAAAGCTTATCAAAGAGACCACTTTTCCACTCACCACCTCAGTGCCTCATGTTCCTTTCACGTTCCCTACTCATGTCTCCTCAAGGTCAGATCTAACATTCTGGATCCTCTGAACAAGCCTATTGCACAGGACGTGCCCTTATCCAACACAGTAGCATGTCTTCTCTGGCTTTTAGCTGTCTGCAAGAGTTACAGCATTCTATGAGGTCTCATTAACCTAAAGGCAAAAGAATTTTAAGAACACCATGCTGGATTCACACTCCAGTGCCCTTGTTATTGCAAGGAGAAGCTCTTCTTAGGTACTGCCTATCTGAACAGGTACATTTCCACACAGTTAACAGATGGTGAGGCTAGCACTTAAAACTACTCAGAACACACCTTAGTAGAAAAATATCAGTTGCCTAGGCTTATCCCCATGCCAATACAAGAACATGCTTCATGCCACTGACTTAATCTATATCTCCTGTTGTAAAGTTACATAACGGGTTTGGGATTCTCTCCCTGGTTAAAAAGTAAGTGGGGATGCCTGCTATTGTCTCCACCATTTCTGCCATTAGGAAATGGCAGAATTTTGCTGCTGTTGTTGCAGCTTGCAATATTCCAAAGCTTTTAGACTCATTGGCACATCCCCACAGCCTGGGAATGCCTCGCCCAGAGTGGAGTGGGTCACAGCACAGGTTTTTATTTCACATCTTCCTTGCTGCACACAGCAGTCATATACCCTCTCTGCCTGATCTGACATGAGTGGTTCAGTACTCCAACACTCTCCCACACTGGAATTCAGGACAGAAGTCTTGAGCTCCTTCAAGCCCTCTGGTTTTTGTACACCCATCACTCTCTTCAGTTTGAACTGGGTCTTTCCAAAGCCAGACCAGTTTGCTCAGCCAGGGACCATCAGAGGAAAGACAGTAAGTAAAATACAGGATGTTTCCCCACTTTGCTTGAAAAGTAAGCTAAAAGGCTACAGCTTAAGGTCTCAAAACACCCTTTGGTTAATACTTACAGTCTGTCTTCTTCTGTAGGTGAAGTTCTTCCATAGCAGCAATCCCAGCTGCGTCCAGAAAGCCATCTTCTCTAAGTAAAGCCTAGAAGCTTCCTTTGTGCAGCAGCAGCAGTACACAGCACAGATGTTTGTGGCCAGGCATTAACTAAGGATAGAAAACAAAAACAGGAAAAATGCTGAAAGGGAGTCACAAGAGAAAAGGCAACAAGACAGGGAAAGACAAGAGGTTGCACTCTGTGACCTTAGAGCCCCCACATGGCACTCCCCGCTGCCTTCTTATCCTGTGCACTCCAGCCAAATCTCATGGGTCTCAGCAGGCTTAGATCTAGACATGCTGTCTCTTACCTCAGAGCTCCAAAGCACCACTCTGCAAGACAATTTTCTTCTCTTCTGCCCCAAGAATTCCAAAAGCAAGAATAGCCCAGAATAAGAAAAATACTACTATTTGAAAGCTGATTTAAAGACCCCTCTGAATGAGACAGAATCATACATTTCAACTCTTTTTCTAAATGCTTCTTTCCATATTTACTTTTATAACGGTGAAAAGCCCGCTGCCAAATTAGCAAAGCCTTTGTTTTGAAGTCCAGCCAACACCACCACTTGTAGGAGAAAGTGTTTTGCATTTAACAAGCAAGGCAGAAATGTTCATTTCCTTGAAGATAATTGACTAAGAATGACCCCAGACTTGTTAATATCTGGATAAAATGAATGGAAAATTGCTGTTGAGTCAGTGTTCAGCTTTTGTGAACACCTGGCCTCCAGCACTACTGAGAATTAGGTGCATTAAGCATGTATCTTGTTAGAGTATGAGAGTATAAAGGGTTAAAAAATACATTAATCTCTTTGGTAGCTATTAATAATAGCATGGCATAGGCTTGGGTACACAGTTTCCTTCCAGGAAAACTCAATCATACGGAAAGGTGAGCTTATAACACATTAGTTAAATGTCATTAAACCTTTCTTTCCAGAATCATTTTGGCATAGTTTAATTTACTTCTGAGTTTAAGACCACTTCAAATCAAGAGTAGTTTAATTCTGAGTAAGTGTTCACACGAGAATTCAGTTAATCCACATTAAATTAATTCTGATTTATGTACCTGAATATACTCTGTTGACAGACTCTGTGTTAACAAGACAACTAGCGGCTGATCCAAAAACACAGCAAGAGAATCATTCCTTCAAACACCTGTTAAACTGGGAACACACATCCTTTTGATTTTGGTGTCCCACATACCAGTACCCTAGTGCTATGATTCAGAGTTGCCTCCCTGACTGCAAACTGCTTTGAGAAGGTTCCCAAAGTTCATAAATGTACTAGGAACTTAACACTTCCTCGGGAAATGCTCTGACCAGCCCTACACTGGAGTTAAGATTATATGTTAAGTGGCAATTCTGGATGTGAGCTTTGAGCTTTGATGAACAATTTGTGATCTTTAAGTCTCATCCAAAAGTAAATTCCATTATTACAATGACTTGTGGGATGAAAACTTCCCTTAATAATACAGGCCCGTGTCACAAAAATATTTCCTTAACATGACTAACAAAATAAATTAAACCCATTACACTGAGTTCTACAGATAATTACACTATAGTATCACAACAAGACAACAGTGCTTCCTAATGCCAGCACAGAGAACCAAAGAACAATAACAGATGCCTACAAAACCCTACAAATTGAACCTCATGTCAGCACGCAGGCAGCTGAGGGCACAGTCAGCATGGGCTCATTAACTTCTGCTACGTGCTGCTGTAACTCACTGACATGACCTCTACAGATGCTTCTTCACAGAGGGATGCCCAAAACTAATCTGGCAGGAGAGCCATCCTTCCCTGCACAGTGCTTGCTGCTGGCTGGAGCACCCTGACAGTAACACGTTCCAGCTGCATGCACATCTGGCTGATAGAATTCTCAGACATGCTTAGAGTGAGGCACTTGACAGGCCACAGCAGGGAAAAAGACCCTGCTCTTTGTGGGGAAATCTCAAGAGGACAAACCCTGGCTGGTGATGACTGCACACATGCTCGTGGACCCAAAGCACACCTTTGCTTACAGGTTTGGAAGGGCTGCAGCACCTCCTCTGCATGTCAGTACTACACACTTCAAGCTGCAATTAACATGTAACCTAGCAACAGAACCAAGCAGGGAATATTATCACCTCTTCTTTGTACCTCCTCCACTGTCCCATTTCTGCTTAGGATTTGGGGGATTTGGCAACACTTTTACTCACACTACTGAGAAACCTGGATTGCTACTCACATAGTACACAGGCACGCTGCAACCACTAACTTGGTGCAAAATCACTTTACAAAACCCTGGGAGAATTAATCTTTTCAAGCATTTTTCCACAAGGGTGCTGGTACTGGTTTGCTGTGCTGTCCAACATGCCACGAGACATAATCCTTTCTTCCTGCATCTGATCCTGTGGCCACTGCAAAAGTTTGGCATACAGGAGCAGAGGACAGAAAGCCACTGTACGGCCTTCTACAATCAGTGGTATTTATGTAACAGGGTTTTTTTTTAATCTTCAGAAGTGTGTTCCAGAGTACCCACTCTATATTTCAACTCCAGCCTCCCAATATTGTTAACTCTCTGCAATAAGCTGACTTCTGACTTCCAATGCTTTCCAACAACTAAAGACAAACACCAAAATCCCTGCGTATGACGTGCCACAGGAAGAGTACGAGAAGGATCCCACTGGGAGTCAAAGAGGCCTTTGGCATTCTCCTCAGTGGAACTAGGCCCTACTCCTGCACCTTAATACTCTGCACAGAGGCAAAATAAAAGTTGAAGCGGTCTGTGGGATGTTTGAGCAAATGTCAGGGCAGTCGATTTAATGCCTATCAGTGAAAATCCAAATATTTATCCCTCGCAGTCGCAGTCAGCCCACGGGATCCAGAACACGGAAATACTGCTTTATAGAGGTTGTAGCATTCCCATCACACTAGCAGACTGCAGTGAGAGAGGGCAAGTATTTGATCAATCAGCTTGTCTCAGCTGATGAGCAGAAGCCTGCACAGCCAGGAAGACTCAGCTGTGCCGCCTCTGCTTGAACTTCAGCTCTCTGGAGTTGGGCTAGACTTTACTGGGAACAAAGCAAATGTCCTGGCCTTCAAATAAGACCAGTTTGCCTGGATGAAGGTTTCATATGATGTAAAAATACTGACTTTTAAGGACTGCCCAGTTGGAGGCATACCAGCTAAGTCCCTGCATTAAACCAGGCCATGGAGCCTAACACTGGACTAACCACCAAGAGCACAACACCTGAACCTGAAGCATATCCAGTTCTTCTTCCAGCCATGCTGGATGACAGCTGCAATGACACTGTGTGCCCCAGTATCTGTTACAAACTGGGTAACACAGGTTTGTTAATGCCTAGAGCCGCCTCTGATTTTCATCCACAAAGGCTGACATATTTGGTTCACTGCTGACACAAGTTAACTAGGTCCACTGAATTACTAATCCATCAGAAAGCGCTCTGCAAACTAAGAATATCAGAGCAAAATGGGTTAGCACCCTTTCAGATGTTCATCCAGCTCACAACAGGCAAGAACTGTAAGACAAAAATGCAGAAAAAAGTGACAGACTCAACACTTCCAGCTCAGTTAGAGCTGAAGTCCATCTTGATCTCCGTTTCAGACCAGCCTGATAAGTTCAACACCGCTGGGAAATCCAACTTGCCAGTTAGCACTGCAGTGCCAAAACACAGCTTGTTTCCAGTTCATTCTTTTGTGCCTCACCTACATAAAATTTTGAGCCAACAGTAACTATCAGTGATCACTCCTGACGCTCACCCAGAACTATCTGAAGCAGAAATACTGTTTCTGTCTAAGGTAAGAAAAGCTTCAAGAAATCATCCCCACACTTTTCTGTGGTCTAAAGTACCACAGTACAACACGGACTGGCACAATTAAAGCAATGATTCCACACACTTGTCCCATGGTCTGCCTTTGCAGAAAACTCCCTGCACACGACATTTTGCCCTGTTGCAAAAAACCTGCACAGCCTCCAGACCTATTTCAACTCAGTGTGCAATTCAGAAAATTGCTCTCAAAAGAAATTTAGGCTGCAGGGCAACCTCTGAAAACAATGACAGAGAAACACAGTCTTTGGCCAACCCTTTATTTCTAGAGCAGTGCTATCCACCACTTAGAAATAAAATGGCTGTGGAAAAGTCCATTAGCTGCTACACCAAGAGTCTCCAGATCTAATCCACCTTAAATACAAAGAAATGTATTTTTACAGCTGTAGATTTAGAGAGGAAAAACCTCAAGTGGCAGAGAATCCGTTCTCCACCCCCATGCCTGGTGTCTGAACTAAGTAAACATAAAATGGCCTTCAAAAGCAGCTTTCTGCAAACAATGCAGCTGTTTGCTTTCTTGGGGGGGGGGCCAAAAAACTCTTTCCCCTGGAGAAAAAAATTTTTTTTTTAAAAAATCATTATTTCAAGAGGGAACAAAACGATCTTAATGAACTTTGAGACTGGAACATTTCATGATTCTGGCAAGAGACTATGGACAACTTTAACTAAGTCCTTGTCAGCAGAGCTAAAAAGCTTTTATTAGTCGAAGAAGGTTCAGTGGCCTCTGTGAAATCAGTTAGCAGCCTCTGTCCTCTCAGATTTTCCACATCACAGAAACTACCACCACTGGCAACTCTCCACAGATCAAGCGGCCATGGAGAGTGCCAATCTGATGCCTACATATGATTTTTGCCTTTATGAGGGCAAAATAGGCATTATTTGCTGGACACAGCACAGGTTTGAGCTCCTAGAGCCAGTGCTTTCCTCTGCCACAAGCAGACATGACCTGGTACTTCAGGTTTTCTGCCCCAGACAAAAAGTTGTACATCTGCTTAACTCCAACAGATCTTGTCTAATGAGACCCACTTTCAAAGAAAAGAAGCAACTAAGGCACAAACATCATACTTCAGCAGAAATACAGTCCTCTTTGTGAATGCTGATAGATGTCTTATCATTCGATTTCTTTTAGGTAGTGTCAGGATGTTTTGTGAAGGAAACAGGATCATGAGCCATGCGAATTCTGCAAAGTCCAGTGATCCATATGCCATCAGTTGAGATCAGGTCCCCACGAGGGCTGTACACACCAAGACAGGATGGAATTGTCTCCCTTATGAACTGACATTCTGACTCTCATAAGACAAATCACCAAAGAAACTAGCAGCCTGGATGGGGATTAGTGTAACAGAGGTACAGATTAAGCCAAGAGTCCAGAATCAAATCCCCATCTCCCAAATCAAGGTCTAGTGTCTTGGCCACTTCTCTGCCAAACACCAGGATTTCCCTTCTTCCAGCACAGCAGCTGTAACCAAGAGAATTACTCTTACACAACTGCATCCACTTTGTAGAACTTAAAACTGTGCAAGGCCATAAAAAGCTCTCAA
Source organism: Manacus vitellinus (assembly GCF_001715985.3). Lineage (NCBI taxonomy): Eukaryota > Metazoa > Chordata > Aves > Passeriformes > Pipridae > Manacus > Manacus vitellinus. Next base: position 17,169,023 of record NW_021940917.1, read on the forward strand.
GGCATAAGTATTGGGAAGATGTTTTCATTGTTACTTCCTCAATTCCCAGAAAGTACTTTGCATAGATGCAACTTCAAATGAGACTAAAGGAAGAGGAAAAAACAGTATTAATCCACATTCTGTTAAGATTAGGCCAGATAAAGAACAGCTGTGGACAAATGCAAATAATTTTTTATCCTGTTGCTAATCATCTAGTTGGAGCTAATATCCATAGGAAAAAAAAAAGGAAATGCATAAAGAACCAGAAGTAATGTCCATCGTGATCAAAACTCACACAAAGCTTGCAAAACCCAAAGGAACAAATCTGACATTCCCATCTCTAAAACTTTCGAGCAGTCAAAAAACTTAACGGCACCTACTGGGGCTCTTGGAAAGAGGGGAAACTGCCACCTAAATAATGATAGTTTCATATAAATGACAGTATTGACCTTTTAATGTTTTAAGCCGAAGAGCCTGAACTAGGTTACAAAGAGGTGCCATATAAAGCATTAGCAGCACAGAGTTCAAGCAACTCACCTGGGGCCACAAGCACACAAAAGCAGAGATTAGAATAAAACCTGCAGATCTCACGCGTCCATCTCCTGGGTTAAGCACGGCTGGACTCTGTAGCAATCACAACCAGTGCAGGATCAGCAGTGGAGGTGTGAGCTTTGAACCTAGAGCCTTCTGCCTGGGACACATTATCAGTGGAGCCACACAAACACTAAAAGCAGGTCTTTCATAATCTCCTCACAGAGGACATTTCTCTCCTATTTGCCAAATGAATACAGGACACAAAGTTTCCTATTCCGTTTAAAGAGTCATTCACAGAGAAGTGCTTTCCTCTTCAAAAATCACCTAGGTCATGTCACAGAGTTTACACCAACTCCTTGTTCCTAAGAATGTGACTGGAGAGCTCCTGGGTCAGCAGGCAAGAATTAGGACAACAAACAACAGCATTTTAGTGGCAATTCTTGGCAAGATCCCCAACTAGTTTACTTCAGTTCACACACTGACTATCTGCTCTTAGGTTAGGTAGTAAGCTGGCCTTGTTCTCCAGTGCTTACCAATACTGAAGGCAACTAATATATTGCTTTCAACATGGCCATCCACATCAGCCCTCTAAATAACAGTGATTTGTATGACAGGCACAATTTTAAGGATCCATCTTTGTGATAAATTCACAACCAGTTGAACTCATTTTCCCTCCTTGAGGAGCCTGTCAAATTTCATAAAACCACGATTTAAAGAACAAAGCCAAAATATCAGGAAGCTGATGGAAGAGTCTCATGGAACACTTCCAGCAACCTGCCACCTCTGGTCCAAGACACAGAGCCTCCCACTCATCCACAGGATCCTTAAGGCAGCACGCACACAGCTATAAAACACTAAGTAAATTACTTCATTATTTAAGGGGGCTCCAACCTCACAGAAAATTGGAAGCAATCAGTGGAAAAGAAATAATTTTAGCAACAGGCCGACAATAAAATACTTATTCACAACCTGCTTGAACTGCTGTTACTAAAGCAACTAGAGACAAAAAACAAGCCCTATATCGGGTTCCGCTTGCTGGATGAGGTACCACACATTGAAGTGAGCTTGGATCTCGCTCAGACAAGACTTGGACTTAACACAATGTCACATTAGGAGCAGGAACCTGACTTCCCAACTCTTTAGGCAAAATGGCAAGTGGTTTCTAAAGGTATTTAGCCTTGGCATGAGAACTGAGAAAACTGACTTTTCACAAGTCAGTATTTTGTGTGCTGAGACCTTTTGAATGCTCCACTATGAACACATGAGCAGATGATATTTTTTAAAGACCTCGCCTAGATTTAACACAACAAGCACTGACATTCCTGGCCCTAAACTCTTCAGAGTACTTAACCTGCCTCTCCTGTCAAAGCCAGACTCCCAAGATGTATTTCTGGGACACTGGTGGGCCTACCCTTACCAATCAGAAACAAGCCATATGGGACAATTCCCTCCAGAGTCAGCACCAGTTAAAGTACTCCATAAATACAAGCCTGACTACCTTTTCCAGAGTCCTCAGTGCCTCCTTACACATTTACACGGATACATATTTTCAAAAATGGCTGCTGTTCTATAACGTTTCCTTTTGACACAGCACGCCAAGTCATTCTGAAGAACCTGTCACAGCTCAGCTTCCCAGAATCACCAAAACAGCCGGTTCTCATTACTTCTAGCATGCTTAAAAGGCTCGTTGATGAAAACAAGCACAGCCCCGACACAGTGGAAGGTGTCTAGTTTGCATGCACCACAGCTGGACTGACCTAAAGGAATGCACATGCAAGGGGATGTGGCATGCACTTAGGCAAGAGGAATTGCTTAAGTGTCAAGTATAAGACGCAAGATGAAATCCAGTCATCTATTTTACCAAAAAAAAAAAATAGCTTCGAATAGCTAAAAAAATTGGAAGGTTGTGAAATACGTGAAGCATTTCAACTTTAAACATTACACTGAATGTCCTCTACTTTCCCCACGGGAGGAAAAAAAAAATAAATAAAAAGGCAAAAATCTAGTCCATTCCTTGGCAAAAACAAACACAAAATGTGATTTACTTTATCACGGCCAATGTCCAAAAATCCATAGTCCATATTAGCAGATGATTTTTTTTTTTTCCCTGGGCTCTCAAAGAATGGCTCTTTTCTAGTGGGCTTTAGAAATAACAGAACATCCTGCTAAAATAATAATTGCGACATCCGAGCACAATTCATGCCATTAAGCTTTGATCTCTGAGCAAGTATAGTATTGTCAGTACACACTCTGCAAAAAGCTGTGTTACACAGCCTCAGTCACTTTTTCCAGCTGTTGGCACATCCTGTTTAAGGACATTACATCTGCAACTAGGAGAAAGGGTAAAGAATTTCACATTGCAAAAGGTACTTTTCTGCTTGGCAGCAACCTCAAAGGGGAAAAGGAAGGCACAGCTTCCCCAAGAAAGCAGCTTTTCCCAAAAGAAATCCACAAGCTCGGATGGCGTTAGGACAGAAACACTTTTGACCACCACCCCTTCCACACCCCTTCCTGGTCACTGAGTCATTTACACTAATCAGCCACAGATCTGGTTTAACTAAGTGCAGTGCTGACAGGTGCTCCACCATCCTACTGCAGAGTCGCTGGAGCATCACTTCTATCTTCTACTGAGCAAAGATATCAAGCCTTGCAGCTTTCCCATCACATTCTTTAGGACTGTTTTGGAAAGGAGTGTCTTCTCCTGCATCTTGTGTTTGTAACTTGTTCCTTCATCTCGGGAGAAGAGAAGGACACAAACTGTGTCCAGTACAAGATTAAGCTGCAGTTTGAGCTGCAGTTTGAGATGTATGCCTGTCCTGTAACATCAAAAGAAGTTGTACCTTTACTTTCCTTTCCTTTCCATCTTTGCTATCTGGGAACATCATGCCAAAAACCAGTGCATGTATTCAGTAACAGAGCAGAAAACAATATGGCCTATAATGTCATAAACATCCCAGTGGTGCCCTTGAGATTCATAAGCATAAAGAATAAGCTGTCTGTTAAGCTGGATATCTACACAGTTGCACTGATATCTGTGCCCCAGCTTTAAGTAACAGTAAATGAAACAAAAATAACCCTGCACGATGCAGAAAAACAGCAGCCAAGAAAAAGCCTCTAGCACAATGCAAGGAAATGACACTGACAAAAGAAAGCAATAAACTGGCAAAGTCAGTATTTAGCAGCCACTGTCAGCTTGAGCAGAGTTTGAGTCTACAAAGCCTACAACAGATAGGGCCACAACAGGACCTTGGCTCCCACATGGCTACCATCCAACAGTGCTGATACAGAAGCTGGTAATTCACTGAAGTGATAAAGAGATGTCCAAGTACTTTCAAAAGCAGTGAGTGTCAGCTATGACAAGGAACGAATTTCTGATCAATCTCGGTAACCCATGCAGACTTTAATAACCACTTATCTCTAAAGTTATTCATAGAAGAATATGAAAATAGCGGGCACATGATAAGGCAGCCTGAATACCTGCTGTGTCAGGTGTGGCACAGCGCAGTTAGCTGGGCACACTGCCAGGACGTGTGTGCCAATCTTCCCGTTTTGCCTGATCCACGGAGCAAACAGCTGTTCCACACACTTTCTACTCTCCAGCTCCAGCCGTACAGCCCATACCCCGCTGCTGGAGCCTCAGTCCCTAGGGCCAGCATGGCACTTAGCAGGCACACAGAGCAGGCTGGTGCACGCCTAATTGAACATCACGCACACACATATCCAGGAAAGAAGGATGACAGAATTTGTTCGTGTCCTAAGGTACGTTTCAAGACACAGAAAGATTCAGGACAGAGTTGGTACGTTTCAAGACACAGAAAGATTCAGGACAGAGTTCCATCAGTTTTCTCCCAAAGGTTCAACAGACCAAGCACAGAGGTGTTCGACTAAATTTCAGCCAAATGGCTTGGAACAGAAAACACTTCAGGCAAGTGCAGAAGTAGCATGAAATGCTAAAGGGAAAAGAAATAACCTTGCAGGAGAGCTAGGTGAGCAAAAAGAAGCTTTGCAAGTTTTTAAATGGATACAGGATTCAAAACATATTTTTTATGTTGAGTTTAAATATCCTTAACTGTGCTGGGAAAGTTCCACTGGAACCAAAGCACGCTCTGTCAGACAACCTAGTTTTGCAATTGTGCCTGGGTTTATATATAAACACAACTGGGAGGATACATATAGTGATGTGGAATATTAAGACTATGTCACAAGAACAGGGAGACTTGGCAACCAGGAGAATGAAAAAAGTACTGGGAAAAATAACATCTGAAAAAGCCTGAAAACAGAGGGTGTACAGGTGATGGTATCAGTCTGCTAGAAGAAGGAAGTAAGTCCAGATCTCTCCAAAGACAGTAGGAAAAACTCCTTTTGCTTACTTTACAATGAATATTTAAATACAAGTTTGAGAGAGTTGGGAAACAACACAGTAAGAATTGCTACTCTGATTTAATAAGGTAAAGAATAATTAAATATCTAAAATACTTTAAAACAAATAAATTAGATTAAAAGCACCTTTGGAAGAACAAAAATACACTTGAGGGATCAATTTAGTTTATTAAACAGGAACGCTGCATTCAGGGGAGGAGTAGATTTTGAATTTTGACTCCTGTACTGAACCAGAATGAAATGTCCATGCATCTGCACTCAGAAAAAGTCAGTGCTGCTTTATTGTTTGGATGAGGAGAATCTAGATTTTTTTTTCATCCATCCAAATTTGGTCCATACTCTGCTTCTACTGTCAGTCATAGCCAAATTCTTGTTATGGGAGCATAATTAAGATAAGGGGAAGAGAAAAAAACCCCACCAATAGATCCCCAAAATATCAATATATTCCTCATAAATACAGCAGCTCTCAGCCAGAAAGAACACTTATGGTAACTTGCTTGTTTCATTTTAAGGCACAAAAAAAATCCACCTGTAAATAAGCAGTCATACCTCTGAAAACCTTGGACTTAAACCCAGGTTGCTGACATTAGCAACACGGCCCATAGTCTTTAAGAAGTGTCACCTGCTGCTGGTGAGAAAAAAAAACAAAACAAACATGCTTTCACTTCTACCATAGAGAGTATAAACTTTGGTCATGTCATTATTATAATAATGCTGAAAGCAGATAAGAGGAAATGCATCAAGTCATTAAAAGATGGGTACAGATGCTGAGATCCAGGTTCTCCTGGTCCCCAGCCCTGCTCTTGTCACCTACACCACCAAAACTGCTGCTCTGAGACCTTCCACGTGGCTTAATTTTGAATTTTTACTAAGCTAACAACAAACTACTGCGCTAATAAATATCTGTTGCACGGTTTGCTTGCTTGCTCCCAGGAACAACCATTCCACTTGGAATTGGGCTAGGAAAACTGCAGAGTGTTTCAGAGAGTCAAGCAAGCAGAGTGGCAACAGGTCTTGGCCACCTCTATCCTCCTCCACACAGCCCTGGCTAAATTTGCTACAAAGGAAACCAGATCCCCAGAATTATCTCTGAACTGTGCGGTCAAAGGCTTGGACTTTGTTCTTTCACAGAGAATAACCTTGCTATCTAGCCCAAACCAGAACAGTCTTGTAAAGGCTCTTTTGCTCTCCTTTTTTCTGTCTAACTCCAATTGTTCTCTAACAAAGTCAGCATAAGACAAACCAATCTCACTGAATAAGACAGAGCTCTGCTAGGCAACACTCCTCCAGAAAATAACAGAAGAGGAAAAAGGTCAGCTTGTATGTGAATATTTATGCCATTCAAACCAGCAGGCATCTTTATTATCTATGATTAAGCTTTTTTGCTAATAACCCAATGAATAAAGACCTGAATGCTCCCATTTTTCCTACCATGTTAGCCTGCTGTGTCAGGAAGGCTGCATCCTACAGTTTTCCATCCTACTCTGTCTTGCTCTCAGTCTGAGTCGAGCTCACATGCTTTTCCTCCCAACTACAAATGCTAAAAAAGACAGGACTAGCTTTGCTGCCACCAATTTTAAAAAAAGAAAACAGTGTATGCCAGGTAGTCCATTCAGTAGTTTTAGTCATGGTAGTTCTTCTGAGTGGATCTGTATGATTTTTGTACAATCAACAGAAGCAAAACATGCAGCTTCAGAATGTGAAACTTCTTTTTTCGTGGTGATCATCTTTTGAACACTACAAGCAGAGTCTGACCACAGTATATTTTTATCTATACTCATAATACAAGTAACTGCAGATGTGCATGCTCATCAATTACACAAAACACTTTCAACTATTCATAATTAAAATCCTCAGCTGGCATAAATATGAGATAATCACAGAGAGATTTAATTTCTAACACATCAGACATGGAGAAAGTGGGCAGAGTCCCTAGCAGCCTCAGATGATCAAGAAAAATATATTTTATGTATGAAATGTATTTTACTAAACATTAGGTTCTTACTCTAGCCCCTCTCACAGGAATCATCAGGAATAACCAGCCTAATCAAAACATGCTGGTGTTTAGTCAGCCATGGCCTCTGGACTCATTCCAAGATTTGGTATGTTGCCCAGCCTAGAAGATCTATATAAACATCATGGGTGCTTGCTTCAAGGTTTCTTAAACAAACTGGTGGTCTGGTTCCCTTTCTGCTCCCCTTCTGTCATCATCTTTGTGCAGGCACCAGTGCTCACAAAGCCAAGAGAAGATGTTGAGCACAGGATGCTGGGGGAAAAAAAAAATAAAAAAAATCACCAAACAAAAAGAAGAGTTTGTTCTCAATTACTCACCCTGGGTTGGTGAACTCCAGTGCCAGCACAAAGGATGAAACAGACGGAGAGAGAAAAAAAAGAGCAAGCAGACCAGGGAAAATAAAGCAGGTCCAGTACTAGTTCACTGGTAACCTTCAATTACTCTGGATTAAAGTTCTGAAGACACCACACCCTAAGAAATATTGTGCCTGCATGGTGCAATGCACATAACAAACACTAGCAGAGCTGATCATAGTTAGCCACAGATGGATGAGTTAGTACCAATCCTCCTCCTGCTCTGTCTTTGTGGGTCTGATTCTGCCAGGTGAACTCGTTGGTGAGATACCAGGCTGGCAGAGGTGAAGGCAAGGGAGGACTTGCTTTCTGAAATGTATTACACTTGATTAACAGGTGAGAATGCTCCAACCCAGATCCTGCACAGAAGACCTGCCATCACTTTCCCAAAGCCACTAAGGCTTATTCCTGAATCACAGAAGCCTGGTCTACCCACACACAGCCAGGGAGAAGTTTAGCCTAAGGAATGCCAGAAAAAAGGCCACTCCAGGAACAAAGGCCAAAATAAGTTCACTGACCCTTTTTTAAGCTCGTGGTGTTCCATCTTCTGTAGTTCAGCATTTGACCAGGAGCTACTCTTTATATACACCATGATGGTACATGCCGAATTTGGTGCCAGATCAAGCCTCTGATCACACCACTGAATGAGACTTGGGTTTGAAAAATATTTAGCAGTACAAAAAAGGTTTGCCAGCCGTTGCCTGTGGCAAACTGATTTATAAATGTGCCTCAATGAAGAGACCACTAAGAAACATTCGATGTACCTGCTTGCACTGCTAAGCAGCTCTATTCAGAAGAAATTTTGAACAAACATCCAAAAGACTACCATGACTCCTGGAAATGCCAGAACCTTATATATAGCTGCACCCAAGGTGTTTATTTCACCTATCACACAGCTACATGTCCTTCTGCAGCAACTTGTCAGGGGACAGTTATTGTGAATAGTTTGGGCTAGCTGTTGAATTATCCCATTCTAACCCCAAATTACAGCAAGCTGTCATCTCTTGCAGTCCAGAGGCCAGCTGGTAACACCTTAGAACACCTAAAGTGAGCATTAAAAAAAACCCAAAAAACAAAAAACAAAAAAACAATCAGACTTTATTATTTAATGCTAAGTATTCTCAACTTCACAGTTTCAACTTAAATTCTATCATGCAACACTTGTGTTTCATGTGACCCACACTTTTTTGTTAAGAGCTGACTTTAATTTTTACCATAATCAGCCCTACCAAACTATGATTACATGGGAAACAAGGTGCTCCATGTCATGAGTGAAGGCATCAAACTCCTTACTTGTCCAGACCATACCAGATACAGACTCTATCACACAACTCTTACATAAACTGAACTTTAAATTTGCGCCATGAACTGTGAAGACCCACCAACCCTATTTTTATCTATTACATCAGTAAGACACCGCAGAGTCCCAGGTACTACCCATTTAGCTTAATGGCCAGCTGGGGCATCACACACTGATTTGTGTTACGGGAAGGTCTGAGCATACACTGTCATTCCCACTTGTTAGGGAGGCAAGCTGTGCCACAAGGGCGAAGAACAAAAAGCATTTGCACAGAATGTTTACTACCATGACCCCCTTTCAAAACTGAGCAAGACTGCTCAATTACAATACCCTTTCGACAGCAGGCTTGACCATCTGTTGCCAATGGAACATCCCCAAGACACTGCTGTTTTCTGCAGTACAAGCACAAACTCATTTCCAAAAGCACCTCCAAAATAAATTTTAACGTGTTAATCCATATCCTTCAAATATGTTATTTGTACAGCCTTTAAAATATCCAAGGTCAACAGCTGGGGGAGATGGGGCACCCCTGGTTAAAAACAAGCAAAAATGACGTTTAATATGAACTTTGAATTTAGAATCAGAGTATCTTTCCAGGCACGTTTTAAGCATCTGGGCTGCCGTGCAGCTCCAGTCTTTTGTAACAACAGCCTGATAATAGATTGCAGTGTAGCAGTCCAGACTTCACAACAGTCTGGCACGCAGCAGCATGATTTGTTGCATGCAACTGAGCCTCCTGCCCATCGTAAAAGCGGCCAGATAGATATTTTTTTTTTATTTTTACACGCCCCCTCATCCCACGGCCGTCCCCTTATCCCACCCCCGCGACTTTATAGGATTCACGTAGGGGTGAAGGGGATGAAAACCCTCCCGTTATCTTCTAGAGCCCACCGGGGCAGGGAGAGGCGGCAGTAAGGTGAGCGAGTGCTGCCAAGTCAGAGTCGCCTGGCTCAGGATAAGAAAAAAGCACGCACAACTCGCACACATGCACTATCAGCCCCTTTCCGATCCGCCGCTACGCCGAAAAACCATCCTCCGAGCCGCGCTCCCGACACGCTGGGCACAGCGAGTGCCACCACGTCGGAAGACAAAAAAAAACAAACCCTCAAAACAATATACCTCCTCCCCCCCCCAACCAAAACAATAAAAAAAC
>NW_021940917.1:17179300-17199648 GCF_001715985.3 Manacus vitellinus
CGGCTGCTGTTGGAGGGGGCGGGGACGCGGCGATTTGCATGTGGGCGTGCACCGTGCAGCCAAAAACAAACTTCGGGGCTGGGTATGTCCGCTCCGTCCTCGCACGGCGAGCCAGGGGTCCGTGGTGTAGCTGCACTCGCTGCTTTGAGTGAAACTCCGCCGTCCCAGGTGCGTGAGAAGCATCCCAGCCCTTCGCATCTGGCTCCTGCACGCACCCCTCGGCCGACTCTTCCTGAGAACCGTAAAAAGGAAGAGCAGAAACCCGGTCGCGGAGTTACCAGCGAGGTCACTGTGCTCCAGCCGCCCACGGCGCCAGGCCCGCACTGCTCCCCGCACCCTCGGGGCTGAGTCGGCACAAGCTGAGCACAGGTACAACCTCCGCTGTACAGCTACAGAGCACACTGAGTGCACCAAGAGTGTTGGCCTGAAAGGAGTCAGTCAGTAATGAACACATTCAACAGGACCAGATGTGCTGTCCTCCCTGTCACTTACGGCAATGGAAAGGCAAGGAAATGTGAAAGCCAACACTTGGATAGGTACCCAGAAATAATGCTGGATTTAGTTGTGTCAGTTCCTGGAGAAACTGACAACTAATCACAACTTTAATAAAAACAAATCTTAATTTATTTTTAACAGTTCACAGTGACCAACCTGACTTTCTCCAGATACAAAATCCATAAATAATAATGTGTTTTATCTACTGGAAAAATGGCCTGTGTCTGATGGCTGAAGGTGTCCTCCCAAATGGGGCCCTCCCCTAGAAACATCACCCTTCCAAATTTTTTGCTTGTTACATGGCAGGAACACTGTAAAATCATGCAGTGCAGCCTGTGAAAGTGTAGCAGTGCATTTTCAGTGCATAAAATGCTCTGTGACTGAAAAGAAATAATGCACGAAAGACAGGCAACTCTAAATTATGGTTCGCTCTACAGACATAATGCACTGCCATTGCTCTTCTGCAGTGAAGGGGTTGATGTTATCGTTCATATTGTTAATGCTTTGCCTTATTATGAGCCATCTTGATGATACATGGTTACTGAGGGAACCGTATCTTCGAGTTTCCTGGCTTTTATTTCCATGCTCAGACTGCCACCACGGTATTCTTTGAGTGGCACAGAAATACAAACACCTGAAAGCAGAGAGTTCAGACTGATTGTAATCTGAAATAATGCACTGGAGTATCACAGACAGCAATAAATATTCAAATTAATAATGCAGACCCTTCTACAGTGAAAAAAGCCGGCTCATCCATTTTGTCAGTGATCCCAGCTTCTTCCCTTAGTCCCTGTGTGTCAGCATCTCACAGATGGGCTCAGGGCTGAACAAATGAAAAGGCTCCTGATCCTGATCATGGTCTCCCCAGTGTAGCTGCTACATAACAACACTGACTGCAGCCGATTGCCTCTTTTGTACCTTCACTTGGCTGTAAAGCTGAAATAAAAATTAGGTCTTTAATGTATAAATGCAGCTGTGTGTTCTTCACCATATACTAGAGTTTTCCGTCTTTACACATTTCCAAACATTTACTGGATTGCAGTTTTAAATTCTACCATAAAGAATTTCAGCATGGTTACTCAGGGAGAAAGAGCACATTTAATTTACAATAAGCAGAGTGTTATGGCTCGGTTCACACAAAAGGGAGTTCGAAAGAGAGCAGTTTATACTGGATGGGATTTTAAAAAGAATTGGTGATTTAATTTCAGTGGAAACAGAGCTAGGTTAACGCAGAAGAGCTGAAAATTGCCCTGCTGCTGGTGTCTATTTAAACCTAGGTTCCTCTAAGAAAAGTGTGAGTTTTTGCAATATCATCAAAAGGCTGGGTTTTTTAAATTCTGGAAGTTGGTGCCAGCTGTTAAAGCATTTGAACAACATTTTCCAATAAGACAGCTAACATACAGCTGGTCATGAGAAGCAAATGGAGCATTTGATTTAGTTTATTCCGTTAAAATACCTGTAGGATGGTGGGAAATCCTCACAGAGGGGTTCATGGCCTCCTCCCTTGCAGTTCCCAGAAGTAAAAGCCTGCCAGTCACACACAATGTGCATTTCCCATGGCATGCACTTTCAGATAAGGCCTGATCCCTTCTTCTTTTCCAAAGGCTAGTCTTCCTCTTCAACCCATTCCTTCGCTACAATGGCCTTTTGCAAGTATGAACAAGCAGCCCACACTAAGGTCCAAGGCTGGGTGGAAGGGAAGAGCTACAGAGCTGCAAATGGACTGTTAGCTGCACAGATACTGAGGGGTCGGAGGACACGTAAATTGCTGTTCATGGAAAAGACATCATGTAGTGGAATGAAGGGGTGGAACTGAAAATAGGAAAACACGCTGTGTTCTCACAGGAGGAAGTGAGGAGGAAGTTGTTTCTTTGTACTTGTAACTTCTACAAAGGCAAAACACAGCATTGTTAACCCTGCAAGATTGATGGTTCTTAGTGTCGAGACACAAGAAGACCATGGGCTTAGACAAGCACATCAAGAAACACCTTAGTATAAACCAAAGATATCTATGGCAGGTCTCAGCAATAAAGAAAGCCACAGTTTAATACACATTTTGCAGCCAGCTGTTGAGGTATTTCCTCTGGAAATCCAAGCTCTTTTTAGCTCTAGATGACCTAGTTTGGATCAAGTTCAGAAAGCAGGAAAGGGCAGATTAGCAATCCTTCCATTCAGAAAATTACTTTTCAAAGAGTTTTTCTCACCTCTTTTCTATTGCTTATCATTCTTGTAAAACCATAGCTTCAAGACCCTTCACTGTTTTATCTTGGGACACACATTAAAGGTTAATCTGTATTTCGAGCATCTGTTCTGTCTTGGTTTACTTTCCATTGACTTGAAATATCTGAGTCAGAGGATGGTGACAGCTTTCATAAGTCTTCCAGGAAGGAGCCTCCTAGTTTTTAATAAGAAATAATTGCATTGTTACTATTTTTTAGAAACCCAAGCTCTCATTGAACATCCTAGCTTCAATTTATATTACTTTAAATGGGAGTGTTAGTCACTCTAGCCTTGTTTACAGCCCAGTGAGAACAAGTGACTACATCACACTGCTTACTCCAACCTGCCACCCTCACTTTTCTTCCCATCCTTCTATTTACAGACAAAAATAGGTAACAGAGTTGCTGTTGCTGAGTTATTACACCTGGAAACAAACAAAAGGTTTGAATACATCCTCCACTGTGCCCTGCAGTGGGGAAGCTTTGAAGTGTTTATCTGTGCCATGTGAAGAAGTGGATCTGGGAAGTTACTGCTCTCCAATCAAAGAACATTGCAAGCCTGTCCCAGTGTCTGCTGGGGACAGAAGTGTTTGTGCTCATCATCTCCATCTTTCAAGATAAACACAGGCTTCAGACTGGCTGCAGTCATTAATAAGATACTTCTAAGTCCTTTAAATAAAGGATAAATATATTGTAGCTCAGACGCAAGCAAGCCACGATTTAAGCAGTTCTGAGTAGCACTTCTTAATCTTATCTTGTGTTTAAGAAGAGTGATTTTAAAGCCATCTCTCATGAGGGTTAGTTGCCAAATGATGGATGTTGTTTTAAGAAGAGAGACCATGGTTACAAGCTAATTGTAATTTCTCGTAACTTCTTGTAGTTTCTTGTAATTTCTCACAAACACTTAACATTAAATATAATTAAAATTGCATTTGCAGTTATCTATATAAACCGGGGTGTTGTGAAGCTCACTGTTAACAAAATTACTATTTTTTGGATGTAAAATATACATGCAGCCAAACACGTAGGTGGTAAAAATTCCTTTACTTTGCCTGAAATAAGCTGATTTTCCCAACCATGGATCTAACCTATAGTTTGAAGGGCAAAGAAAATATATAGAATTGGCAGTTAAAATACTGGAAGTTTATATAAGATAGCAATTTTAATTTTATATGAATTTTTTTCCTTTCTCAGATTCCCCAGAGGTATTCTTTATAACGGCCTGCAGCATGAATGTATTTTTAACATTTCAACCTTCCTCTGTGCAATTGTCTGTCTCCTAAAAATTAGCCTAAAACAGGACTTCAGCAGAAATATTTTGGTGTGCATTACATATGCATTGCCAGACAACTTTTACAGGGATAGACTGGCCTGCATGAGCCAAGGTTTCTGTGCAAGCCATGGGACTGGATGGGTAGATATGCAGAATATTGAAATTCAATGTGAACAAAGGCCATGCTTCAAAAATTCTGCACTTCATCTCCCTTGATAAATGCATATCCTAGTAACACCCCCCCCCGTGCATGGGATAGGGAAGCAAAACTTCATCGCAATACAGAAATGAAGCTTAGGACACACAGAACCTCATCAAATGCAAAGAAAGCCAAATAAAAGGATGCAATTTGCTTTTGTCTAACCTCACTTCAGGTACTGATGGACAAACCTTCATGGACCAACCAGGATGTAAGCTTCTCCAAATTCAGCCCTTGAGATGTAATTTGAAATCATAGACTCACAGAATATGCTGAGTTGGAAGGGACCCATCAGGATCATCGACTCCAACTCCTGTCCCTGTGCAGGACACCCCAAGAATCACACCATGTGCCTGAGAGTGTTGTCAAGATTCGCTATTTAGAACAAAGAAAACATTTGGAATCCTCTCTTTAAGATGCATCCATAAAAAAAACTTCACAGAGTAGAAAATTTAATGATGTAGGTTGCCTAATTTGAAAAGAAACAGCACTGAGTTAGGAGTAATTTTTGTTCCTTGGATGGATTTACAAATATGTTTTTTAAACAATGAGCTATGGTTTTTCAAAATGTACATAATGTTCACCTCCTGGTGGAACTAGACAATTGGTAATTAAAAGCACACGCTTCCAATTTGCAACTTCAGTCATTCCCTAGGCATCATTACTTGATGCAACATTGACTATTATTAATCTATTTAACTTCAATTAGACTGATCTTACGTCAATTTGAATAATATATGATACTGTGAATTAGAAATAGCTATTATACATATTTCTACCTTCTTAATGTTTATTAGAGCTTCCAACTGCTGGCTTTGCAAAGGTTTTAAATGCAATCTTAATTAGATGAGGATATATGAAAAAATATACAAATGGGATTTATCAAGCTCCAGAAATACAAACAGCACATTTTTACACAGCTTGAAAATGACAGACACTGCCAGTCGCAGGATCTTTAAAAGATAACAAAATCCATGACTGGGATGCAAACTCACTTCTTCCCCCCATTTTTGCTAACGGTAATAACTGAATAACTCACAGTATGTATACTCTGATTCAGTTGTTATTTCTGAACCCTTCTGCTACCAATTAAGCTTATTTTCACGAGAAATTCTATCAACAACTTTGGCACAACATGGTTAATTACCAAAATTTCCTTGTGGTCAGCCCAATACCACAACCACATCAGTTGCAGTACTCTAGTTTCTTAAACTTTTTTTTTTTTAAATAAAGATCAAAAATTGCCTGTTTAAGGTCCTTATTCAGTCAGTCCTCAGGAAACTCAATGCGACTTTTGCCTGAGTAAGGACTTCTACAATGGGCTTGTTACTACAAAAGCTTCAGCCTTTTACAAAGACAGCATATATTTGAGTAGCTCCATTAAGTCAGTGGAGATGTGCACCTGGGACTTAGACTGCATATGCTGGCTGTAGATTTAAATGTAAATACAGCCAGTCCCTGATTAAGAAAACTTCTTTAACCCACAGTTTTAGAAGTGCAGACAACAACATTTAGTGCAAATCTTAGTGGCAAGGGGATAAGTTTTAGGAAGTGATGATTTTCCTTCACTAGATAATGACACTGCAGAAGGGAAGGAAATGCACCATCAAGTGTTCAAAACCAGCCCGTGAACCAGAAGGAAAAAGAGGACGGAACTACTCTACAAGTTTATTGCCTGCTTCAGGGTCAGCATGACCAGAGGCCATGGAGGAAAGTATGTTGTCCCTCACCTCCCCTCTCAAAGGTTAGACTCAGAGCAAGCCATCCTCAGGCCCTGAAAGGTTTCATTTACTCAGCCTCACTGCAATACGCAGTCAGTGGAGAGCTGTGGCCTTCATACAAGCAAAGCTGTGCTTTTAGGCTCTCCAGCAGCTTCCCCCTTCACACTGTATCCATGAAACCTCCAGCACGGGGCTTGAAGACTGCCTCAGTCCTTCCTTCTCCTGACAGCATCTCACACAATTGTAGAGTGGGTCAGCTTGGGAGACTACTGGAGGTCATCTAGTCCAACCTCCCTTGCTCAAGCAGGGTGTCCTAGAGCATGTCATTCAGGACTGTGTTCAGATGACTTCTGAAAACCTCCAGAGAAGGACTCTGCAACCTCTCTGTGAAACCTGTGCCCACTTTTATGAGAAGGGAGGATACAGGCTCTTGTCCAGCTAAGCTACAGTGCCCTCAAAGAAAGAGCCACACTTTTTGTTGTGGTTGTCGGAACCACTTCCTTCTCTTTTCCCATCCTGGCCTCTACTGAGCTCATGGATACTCTGCATTAGTGAGCTTTTCTGCATCCATGCTGTCATACAAGGACTTGCTTTACAGGAGGCAAGAAACACCTCTTTTACAATTCCTTTTCCAGGAGTGGCCTTTTCCAGAGACAGGATTGAGACCAAGTTTTGCTTTTGTTCTCTTTATGTAGCTGGAGAAGCACCTTAAGAAAATGAATATTAGAGATGTCTCTTCAAATCCTTAGTTTCCCCAAACATTAAGACAAATTCATACTGCAGAATGAAGGATGCCTATTCAAAACCAAATCTTTCCAGAGCTGCTTAGCCAGCCAAATTTCCACACTTAGAGACACTGCAGTCTCCTTTGTAAAGCCTAACTTGTTTTCCTCTCACTTGGTTTCTGAGTTTGGGGTTTTCTTTGCACTGTCCTTCTACATAAAAAATTAGTCAGCTTTTGAGTTCTGCCAGCTGTTACATTTTGCCCTGTTGAACTATCTTCACTTTCTAATATTTCCAGCGCTTTTATCAAGGCAGCAAGTTTGACCTCTACATTCTTTAGCTGCTTGCAGGCATCCGGGGCTGGATCTAGGCTGTAGCCAGCTTGCTCTGCAGACACCATCCCCTTCTTGGCTTCAGGGTGGACCAGTTCCTGCTTCTGCTCATTTTGTGTTAATCTGAAGAACAGGTATCTTTCTGTGTCTGTATCTATCTGTCTGTTAATTATTGCCCCAGTACCTGCAGCTAAAGGACAAAGTTGAGTTTAACCTTCCCTGATGCACCTTCATCCCTTCCCATCCATTGCTGTGTTATCTCATTAGGTAGTTGGAGACACTAATCCTGTTGCTGCCTTTAACCATCCTCCAGTGTTGTTGCCAGAGTCTGTGCAGCCACTGGTCAAGATATCAGCAATCTCTCTGGGGATTCACAATCTACCTTTGCACTTCCACAGAGGCTTCAGTACTTAAGCTATGCCCATATAATTTTTGGCCAGTTTCCCTCTTTATCCCCACA
Organism: Manacus vitellinus; assembly: GCF_001715985.3. Taxonomy (NCBI): domain Eukaryota; kingdom Metazoa; phylum Chordata; class Aves; order Passeriformes; family Pipridae; genus Manacus; species Manacus vitellinus. Next base: position 17,186,723 of record NW_021940917.1, read on the forward strand.
TGACATGCCCAAGTGTGAAATACCGTCTCTTGCTTGTTCAGCATCAAAGCTCACTGACTTCAGTATCCAGATCCTTCCTCTCCTTTGGAAGAGGTTCTTTCTGTTTCCTTCCAGCTTAGAAGACCTTCTTCTGACTTGGGTGCTTCCACTTCAGCGTATTCCCACCTTGCCCCGGTTTGGAGAAGGACAATAAAACCAACCTCCATTTCTCTGTCCTCAAGTCTACACAGGCATTCTATCCTGCTGCACATGCTCCTGCACATGCAAGACAGGCCTTCCACAAAAAGTAATAATTCTGGGCCTTCTTATTTCTCCTGTTAGCTGTTTCCTCAATTTCTTAAGCATCAGAGTATTACACATAAATGTACAGGAATTAGCTGGCTTTACTGACTCTACTACCTTAAAAGGGAAAAAACACTCTGGTCATTTTTTTTTCCCCAAGTCAGGATCCACTAGATCAGGCCTTTCCCAGGTAGCCATTAAAACATTTTCTTTTCCTTGAGGAAAGCATTGTCTTCAGCATTAGCCCCATCAGAATTATACGGCAATGAGATACTTATTTGATTTTCTTGATAGCTGTAAAAACTGGTCCACCTTTTTATTGCACATTCAGGAAAGAATTTTATTACAATTGCTGTATCCTGTGATCTCTGTCCAGGTTTCTTCCCATCAGTGTTGACTTTCATATCTTTCTAATGGAAGACATGATCAGGGACAACCATTTTGACCACGATTTCCAGGACTTCTCTTTGATGATGGGGCAGCTACTGAATCACTGCAGCCTGCCAGGAAGAAATCTGCAGTGAAAATGATTCCTAGCAGTCGTCCCAAAACTGTTCTCGAAAGAGATATATAAAAAAAGGGAAGGCACAAGAAAACTGGGTATATAATGTTAAGAGGAGGGGATGCAGGGGATACAGATAGATGCAAAACAAGTTTTATTTCTATGCTATCATATAAAGCTAAACATGCACTTTAGGTTTTGGCATATTTCACTTTCTTCGTTAAAATCAATGAAATATTACCTTGACAAATTCTTGGAGTCCAGGTGCCAGTAACAGTGTTACCTCATAAGAAGCTATGGTCAAGAAAACTATATAGGAAACCTGTAAATCTCATTTCTGTAAAAACATTTTTTTCCATTACTGCTTTTAGTGCTTCATACAGCATACGTTGTGCTAATCTTAGGGAGATAGGAGTTAATATAGTTAATATATTATAGTTAATATAACTATATATTAGTTATATATATTAATATATATTAATAAATATATTAACTATATATTTAATATATAGTTAATATAGCTTTTAATATAATTTCAGCGTTCACACACATGTAACACATGTGGTTGTGATCGCTCTTACAAATAAATTAGTTGGACTTTGGGTCTCATCCATTCCTGCAGGATTTTATTCCTTCTAAACACGTGTTGATCTGATTAAATGGGTGTTACTTCAGTAGCTCAGCTTCAGATCTAGAGTTTCTTCATAGAGAATATTTCACGTTGAACCAGGCCCATGTGGTTAATTGATTTTTTTTCCCCCATTCCATTATGACATTTTGGTCTCAGTAAGACAAGAAACTACATCAATTCCTGTAAATATACAGAAGGGTTCTCGTTTACAATAAATGTTTATCATACATAAAGGTTTTCTGCAGAAGAAGTTCAATCCTTTTCAGATTCAACCTGCCACTCATTGGGCTTAGTATGTTTCTCTCAGGACAGAAAGATTCTATGCAGGTCATTTGCAAGTTCTGCAGTCCCTTAAATGCATAAAGGTAAAGCAGTTCACTGACTCTGAAAATTAAATTAAGGCTGGATTTTAAATGCTGCCCAGTGATTTTAGTCCTCAGTTAAGCGAGAAGTGTTGGTCCCAATTTCTGCCACTTCAACAAAGACACTCAGAGGTACAGGTTTAGAATTTCATTCTTGCTTTCCAAGACTGCTTTGGAAATGTTTAAGTTTGGACATTCGGGTTTCGTTTTCCTAGGTTGTTTTCATTTCCAATGAACGACTCTGTGAACTTCTCACAGAAGAGTATATTTGAAGCTACTAACAATTGCTAGAATTTCTTTGGGACACTCTAGAGTGACAGCTCTGGAGCCACAAAGTCTCAACTGCTTTCATCTTTTACTTCTGAACATTGATTAGAGTGCTCTTTAAAGATAATATTAATGATATTGACTGATATTGATATTAAAGATATTGATTGATAATATTAATGATAAATGATTATACATGCTCCAGTATTCATGATAAATAAATCCCTGATAGCAGGAAGCTTATGCAAAATTCCTCCCTGTGCAATTACAGTTTAGACATATAAGCACGTAAATAAGGTGATACTGTGCCCTGAACAGGTTCCTGTGTATATGATCATATGTAGCAATGTGAGCTGTAGGATATTACAGCTGGGAACTCTCAGACTGCATGGATGGAGCTACTGGATTGTAGAACTAACTGGGAAATTCACTGAGGTTTTCCTGTCCCCAGAATCAGCCTTTAAAAATGGAAGACGGGTTTTCGAGCAAAGAATGAAAAAAATATCTGCTGTCTACAGAATAAAAAAAAAAAAATTTTCTTACCCTAAACTCAAGTATAAAAAGGACTTCACCTTCTCCACCTTCTTTGTCCTTTCCTTCCATTGCCCTTGCTGCCAGTTTCAATGGGATTTAATAAAAAAAGAAAAGCTAAGAAGAGCTGGAAACAAATATGAGACAGCAAACAGGAAATGCATTAAGCAGCACAAACTTTTCTTTTTTTTTTTTTTTTTTTTTTTTTGTGTCAACCACAAATGAGAGCTTTCAGAGAACAATTACCAATGTCTGCTATCAGTTCTGTCTGATTACCTTGTTCTTCATTAACTTGTTGCATGTGGACAAATAGAAACAGCAGTGATTGGTAGATGCAGTGTGACCCTGACTACACAAGAACAAATTACTTCCAGAGGAAAAAAAAAGAAAAAGTTCTGGTTTTTACCAGAGTTTCTTTGGGTCATTTTTCAAAGAGAACTGAGCATCCCCTATGCATTGAGCATCTTTGCCCTAGTGCAGGTGTGTCCCTGAAGGCTACAGCTGGATTATAACCCTTCTTATATACTGAAAAATGGACTGCAACCTACCATAGAATGACAATAAGATGCAGGAATCCATCTTGATTTATGCTATTACGTTTTACATTGATGGATCTTTCATTCCCTCAGTGTGTCAACCCATGGCAATTTTTCACCCTGTACTCTCAGAAAATCTGACCAGCTATTCTGTCAGGAAAAGTTCAAGTTTAGTTGATCCTAATTTGGGAAAACATGATGGGAAAAAAAAAATTACTTCTTAAGGGATCTTCCCACCCTGTTTTTCCATGTTACTATCCCTACAAAGGAAGAGAGCATAATATAAAATACACCTGCACACTGCTATATCACAAACACGCTGAGCTGCACAGACTGCCACAGAGGAGGTGGAGAAGGTGTCAAACCAACTACAGTGCCATGGCTGGACGCCCTGTTCTCACAGAAAAACATGTAGTAAAAAAAAACCCAAACTACTATGCTGTAAGTGCTTGGAGGAGGACCAGCAGTCAGGAGTTTTGAGGCACCTCCTCCTTTCGCACAGTATTTGCCACCTTGGGAATGTCCAAGTAAATCTACTGCATGCTGTCACTGCTACCAGAGCTTTATGCAAGCCTCTGCATTTCAGGTCAAAATTTTCCAGCAGTACAGGAGTTACTGGCTCCCACACCAACAGGAACTGATTCTGGAGGCTTGAATGACTCCACGCTGTACATAGATGCTCTTGCTGTTCTGATAGTTTACCTACCATGCACAAAAAAAGATGGAATTCACCTGTTTGGTATAGCAAGCAGTAGAAGTTAAACATACCTCTTTGCCACTTAGATTACAATTTTAGAGACCATCCTCACTGACCAATTTCCTGGCATTGTGTCCAAGATTTGAGAACATGTGGTCTTGCATGCCTAAATCATTTGCTGAAGAAAACTGTGGTGAAGAAAAAGCAAGGCTGGTTTTGTGAGAAACAGCAATAAAGCTCTAGTTTTAACCTGTGTCTTCAAATATCAATAGTAATATACATTGCACTTAACTACGTGTTCTCTTACACCGAGTTCTCACAACTGCATGCAAATCTCACATACATTTATCTTACCTATGCTTTCCTGAGAATCTCAAAACCTGGTTCTTCCAGCCTTTTTTTTGTCCTGGGACTGATTTGCAGACAGCCAGTTTTTGCATTTGCATGTTTTTTTCCCCCTGCGCTCCCTGGCACCTCTTGGACGGATGGAATCTGCCGGCAGCCAAGCTTTGCCTTGCCGTTAGCATCCTGTAGGGGTTTGGCAGCAGCGGTGCAGAGCAGATGGCAGGCTTTTCTCCTTTCTTTAAGATGCACCAGCTGACTTGGATCCGTGTATGGCCACGAAGCAGAGACTGAATGCAACACTGCATCCAGATAATGGTGCAGGAGACAGAGAGGCTGTGGAGCAGCACACAATGCTACCCCACTCCTGGCACTACCACAAATCACTGTCACTCACCTCTGAGTCAAGTTCCCCCCTGCTGTTCTGAATCAGAGGAGTGATTCTGTGATATCGGGGGAGACCAGCTACAGCCCAAGCAGAGTTGTGCTCAGCTGTACATAAACACAAAATAAAGGAGAAGCCCCACTCATGGGTACGAAAAAATCAGCCCTTATCTTTCCTACAAAACCAGTTCATTTGGTAAACTGCTGGTAAACTTCATTTAGCCTTTCATACATTTATGGATCAAGAACTGTTACTCTGCTAAGTAGCTAAGTTTCATCAGCTACAAGACCACAACTGGTTTATACGGATCTGCGTTAGAAAACCCGGGCCTCACATACACATATTAAAGGGAAAATCTTTACAAACTTTTCTGTCAAACCAAACTAAGTGAAAAGATTCCTTCTGCCACATAAAAATGGCATCCAAATCCTGCGTGTCTGCGGCTGCCTGACATCAATGATGGGTAAAACTGAGTCTCTTATAGCAAAGTTTGTGCTTTTTAAATTTTCACAAGCTTAGTTAATTACTTACATCTTTAATGAGCTTTAAATAAATGGATGAATCCTCATCCATTGGTGTTATTGCAACTATTCAAATTATACACGGGTGAGAATCTACTTGGAGCACACTGTTTTATCTGTTTTATCTTTGACAAGACTGGTTTCTAAACCATCTAATCCATCTGAGGAAAAATGTAGTACAAAAGCAAATATCAACAAGTGGACAGAGTGAATTAACTTTACAGAATAACTAATGTGATTTAGTGTCTATGCCAGTTCAGACCTCACCCTCCTGCCTTCTTCCCTACGAAATGAACTTCATTTGTCCCTGTCCCCAGCCTACACAAACATCCCTCACTAGTTAATTGCAGCACACAGAGCCGGACTCTGTGAAAGGATAAACAAGGGTGTACCTCCAGTGCCCTCAGCTCCATCACACCATTCCAGACCACTGCAAAAGCCTGGCTTAGTTACACGGGAAGTTTGCTTTTTCAAGTCAGCAAATTGCTGAATTGCTGGGACATGCTGCAAATATGTCTTAATTACTGGCAGACATTCCTCCATCTTCACAGACCATTATATCGCTGGTTTAAACACAAACTGACTTAGAGCTTATCTACAAAAGGAAGCTACTTAGTAACGAAGAAATTTAATTTACAGCTGAGGACTATTCTTCTGTGGGCATATTCAGTATGTACAAAATAAACTACTGTTCATTCAAGCTTTAAGAGAATATATGCTTGGGATTTAATCCCTGAAGACTATACAGTTCAATGTAGATCAGGCTTGTGAGACCTAGTCAAGACAAATAAGCTGAACACACTGAAATATGCCGTTTTTAAAAAAAAAAAAAAAAGAGTGATGAACAAAGCTAGAAGAAAACCATAACGTTCCTGCAAAGGTGTGTTTATTACCAATAGCAATCCATTCTTGATATGCCTCTGCAGCTTGCCAAACAGATGGCAGGTTAACTGCTTGAAAGTTAACTCCTAAGCAGCCTGGGCAAAGCACAAACAGGCACACTTGAGGTGGATTCTGCTGTTAGTCAGACAGTTGTTAACAGAACTATTACCTTTTCAAAAGAAGCTTTCCTGATGCTTCATTTCCTCTTCCATGCTGTGCTGCAAAATCCTTTGTCCTTCTATCTTTCTCTTTCCTAAAACTCCTATCAGGAGTTCTTTGTCAACCAAACACTTCTTACCTGTCTGGCTCTTCTATTTTCAGCTTAACTGTTCCCATTAGCTCTCCTCTCTCTCTTCCTCCCCTCTCCTCCCCTACTCTCTCCCTCTGTCCAATTTGACATCCTCTCCTTTCTGCCTAAACACTGACTAAGGTAGGCAGTTAAATCTTCCTGAAGCAACACTGCAGAATAAGAGCTATACTCAGTGGGAAGGGGATAATTTCAAGACGTGGCAGCATGGTCTGAGCATATCCCTCTTCTGGTTGTATGGGTTACAGGGAAGATTCTTACCCAGAGAAACACATACATTACTGAGACATGGATATGCCAAATTAGCATGAACTTTGACTTCACTTTTTTGGTCACTGTGTAGACACCACAAGTGAAGAGGCTCGTTCCAATCCTAGCTAAGCTGCTGAGGTGGTCAACTTGAAATAGATAAAAAACACTTTGAGTTACATTAATCCTATTTTTATATATATATAAGGGCCTCAATTATTGCTTTTTAAAATAGAGATTTGGAATCATGAGGACAATGGTCTGACGGCTTCAAGTGTGTAGACTCAGATTTCATAAACATGTTGCACACAGGGCTGCCTTTCTGAGTGATCTGTAAGCAATAAAGGATACAGCTTGAGCACCCTTGTCAACACTAGATTGTGACTAATACAAAGTCTTAAAGAGCCTCATACAGAGCCCCTGTGATTCTGGGATTTGCATGTGCACTCAGATGCAAGAAGACAGAGCAATTTGCCTGGCATAAGTTAGAATGAACACAATCTGATTTCTTCTTCCAGGAAAGCTATGTACAGGTTGAGCCCCATGCATAGTGCAGATCCCTCAACACTGTGTAAGAGAAGATGGGTTTTAGGTCTATCCTTTACAAAGACTCTCACTCCCCTACACCCTTACTACTCACAAACCCCCACACACTTTGCCCAGGCTAAACAAGGGAAATTATTAAAAATAATGTGAAGAGAAACTTGCAAATAACTTACATAAAGAAGTGAAAGGACATTATCTCCCTTTTACTGGATCTGCACATAAAATTTTCAACCTTGCAAAAGGCCATTGCTTTTGAAGGTGGAGGAGGTGCCATTGGGAGTTTGTAGTTGTAGGTCCTTTTTTCCTTCTCCCAGGGGTTTCATGTGTGCACTACAGTACTCAGAGCACAGTAAAGGCTCCACCAGAGCAGACAAAGTTGAAGATGCTGCTGTTCTTGTGTGGGATGTTTTGCTTATTTTTGGCAGCCTTTTTTGTTGTTTTTCTGACAGTGCCTGAGCAGAAGTGTGTTGAGTGCTTCCTACAATAGGCAAAGACATGCAAAGCAAAGGAAATTAATTGCTTTTCTTTGGTGTATGTAGGGAGCAAAAAATGTCATGGAAAACATAACTGCCACCAAAAGTTTGGGCATCACTTAATTCAAGTGTCCCTAGGACATAAAACTGGACAGAATTTCTCTTTTGAAGTGTGTATGGCTACTACTGAAACAGAAATAAATCCTCCTGGAAGTGAAGAATCATCCAGATAACCTTTGTAACCAGTATTACCCATATCCCCAGCCAGAAGTCAATATCCCTCTTTAGGTGGAGGAATCGGCAGAGAAAGCATCAGGCATGTTCAGTTGAGACAAGTTATACTGGCACCAAAACATCTCCACAACACTCTTCCCTTTTTTTTTCTTTCCAGGAAAAGGATTTTGCCCTGCATTCTGCAGAGCTCCCAGTGACTCCAAGGGGGACACAGCTGCGAAGGCTGCTCCTGTACTTCACTGCAACACTTCTTAGCATGTTAGAGGCCAATTCAGACAAGAATGCCAAAAATCACTCATGAAAAGAGAACCCCTGCATTGTTTATCAAATAGGATCACAAGTGTGTGTGCAGTTCAGCAGCCAAACACTGACTCCTTGCATCCATTTTCATGGGGTTCATATCTTAGTTATTATTAATATCAGGCCTGGAAAAATTTATATATTGCACCTTTCTTTTAATGGTACTGACATCAGCACATAAGACAATTCTCCTGGGCAAGATCCACATCCTGCATTTGAATTATATCAAGCGCCACACTTAAGATTTATATGTCATACAATGAAGTAAGGTAAAGGCAGAAAAAAATGTGTAGCCCCTTTCCTTGACAACTGAATAGAAAAAGGAGGAGGACGCATTAAACCCACACATCTGAAAAATTCAAACGGTGCTTCTGTGGGACGAGCACTCTGCCTCCATTTCATCTATCCACTATTTCCCTTAGGAACAGCTGAACTAATACAAATCCTGGTGAGATATGGCAAACAGTGATGAGCACTGGTGTCAAGATGACTGAAATCAGGGAAACAAAGAGAAGGCTCGAGACTGCTTGATGAAGTTTATGTTGTATTGCAGGCTCTGGGATGAATTCGAAGAGCAGGGGTTCAGCCAAATGATTCAGAGTTTTATTCAGTTCAACACTAAAATGTCCAATTTATACTTTTTAATGGCAATCAGAAGAAAGAAAATTACCAGGCATATCCCAAGCATTTCTAAGTCCTAGATAGCTTCATTTATTGTCTGTTTAATAATTAGTCTTCTCAATCTGCCAGGGTTGTAAAGCTAGGTCTCAGACCCAGGCAAAGGCTTGAAGTTATTGCTAGCAGGTAACTACATATAAAAAGAGAACAGCACTTCTTTTCCACAGAAAGAGTTGTTATTTACATAGTGCCCAGGCTCTGAAGGAAAAGTTAAACAGCGAGTATATGATGTAAAGCAATAATCTTGCTTTTACTGTAATAAAAATGAATGTGTTTGCTTCCCTAAGTACAGGGCTCATCTCCACCATTTCTTTTGATACTGAACTACGTGTTTTTAAAGTGTTATGCTAGAGATTTGTTTTGTTTTGTTTTGTTTTCCTTCAGTATTAAACCTCTCAATTCCTCAGCCATAGAACAGGAAGAGATTATTGAGTTCAACAGAGTTTTTGAAGTCAAAGGGAGTTACTTCTCCAATAGGAGGGCTTTTGTTCAAAGCACAAGGCTGTTTAGACAGCGTAGATCTGTAAGCTGTAAGGAACAGTTCGTGCCAGAGAATTCAGCTTGTTCATTGTGCTCATCAGTGTTTGTTACCATTTTGGCATGAAAAAAGAAAAGCTGCACAGTATTAATAGAATAATTATTTAAAAGGTACAACACTTTCATAGCCAAGCTTCCGCAGTTCACTGTTATTTCAGACCTGTGCAGTGCTAATGATTGTGCTGACAAACCTCCTCAAACAGTAGCTGGGCATGACTAAAAGACATTGTTTGAAAGCTCTGCTCTTTCAATCAAATGCCAATGCATGTATGTTTGCAGGCTCTCAGTCTGCAGCATCTGGGTGTACACTGTGAGACACAGTGAGCATTTAAAGAAAATTTAAAGGGAGCTCAGCTGACGAAAAATATTCAGATTTCTTGCACATATAGAGAAATGTTCACCACTTAGTTTAATCATATGTTGGACGCCCATTTGAAAACAAAGAAACAGAGAACTCCATTTTTCTGAGGAAAGCTTATGTTACAACATAATTAACTTACACTTATACTCTTTTTGATTTTTCATGACATTTTCCTTTATCATTTTACCTCCAGCCTGATGCAAAAGCATTTATCATTTCATTTATCACACATGATAATTCTCACAACACGTTTTATTGTTTGTACTCTCGTAATGGATAAGACTTCCATCTAGTAATCACGCACCGTATGAACACCAAATATGAAGACAGTTATTGCAGCATATTAGCATTTTTCACATACCTGAAGCACTGCATTTGCAATCTGTGAACCCCTCATAAAAAATTGTCTCCTTATTTCCATACCCAGCCTCATATATTTCATTAAATAATTTCAGAAATTTATGAATTTATTTATGAAATCACAATTACATGGCTGAAGTCTTAGTTTAGGCCTAAAGAGGCTAACCAGAATATTCCTGCTAATGGGGAAAAAACTCTGACCAAACAATTCCCACATTTGAGATAGAAGTGTGTCATCCTAGTTCCTAATGCTAAATTCCTAATTCCAAGAGGGAAGGTGAAAATGAACACTTAAGGATCCTAACTGCTGTGATTACTGTGCAGGACTTCAACATGAGATATAATTGGAGTTCTTGCCTTTGTAGGCCAGATAATGAATATTCCATTAAAAAGGGCTCCAACTACACTTGCAAGGAAACTGAATTGGAAATCTGTGCTATTTTTAAAGACAATACAGTTTACAATAGAATTCCAGCTCAACTGGCTGAGTTTCCAAGCTGAGGAGACACATCCAGTCTTGTCAGAAATACCATAGGTGCATGAGCTTTCTACCCTGGGGTAGAAAGTATCCTTTTCAAGAACAGCTCTCCTACAGTTTAAGCCACCCAAATTAGAAATGTAAAACCATCATGAAATACAGTAGGACAGGAATGCTGTTTGAAAATGCTGTGTGTCTATCTGCTTCTTAAAAATGATCACTGTGAGACAGATGAGGAGTTGCCCTTGCCTGAAGCACAACATTTTCCAGTGCTGCAGTCTGAGATTTCTGGCTGCAACTCTGAGTCACCGTTGAAGTGACACAAGGAGGGACAAAGGTTTCTACAGTAAGGACAGATGACAAGGAAGAATGGAAAAGAAGCACAAAAAATGTAAGCACTCACAAGAACAGATCCAGAAGACAGTCCATGGAAAAGGCAGAATCTTTTGGAAGGGACTGCAATACTAGCTCTGCTATGCTATTCTTCAAAAGATTGTTTTATCTACACCCATTTAAGCTCGTAATTCTGTCCTGCCAAGTATGCTAATGCTTCTTTTAAAGTATAAAAACTGTTTCTTCACTGGTGTGCAGGGAAGTCCACAGCTAATACAAAATTCATGAGACAATAAAATCGTGTGAATAATTGTAAATAAGATACACTCATCATCCCACTAGGGAATGTTAAATGAAAAAAAGTTACTTTGGTAAACTTTGTATTCATGAGGAAGTCTGAAGATTCACTTTTATGCTGAATGGGCCCCCAGACGGTTCAGCAGTTAGTAAACAGCAATTGTGCAGTTTCTCTTAAATATCCCTGAAGAGAAAGAAAACAAATGCAGGTGGAAAATCTACATCAACAGCTGTGGGCAATGCAACGGGAGGGGGAAGGGAAAATAACTTCAAAGGCTGTAAAAGTGATAATATGGTTAGTTTCCTACCACCTCCCTCCATTTCCTACAGCAAATCTAAATATTTCCCCCTCAAATTATTTGTGCCTTTTTGCAGCATTGGGATGACCAGTAAACAACTTTATTTAGCAGCCTGGTATCAACAGAGTACTAGGAGGGAGAGACAGAGAGAAAAGCCTATCAATGCTTTAGAAGTGGAGAGAAGAAAACCTGTAAGAGGACAATGGGTGGGATTCCAGTGAAAAACATTTAAAAAAAAAAAAAACAAAAACACAAGGGGGAGGGAAAACAATGGAAGCATTTAATTCTATAACAAATTACAAACCTGCTTCTAAAAGTAAGGAGACATTCTTCCTAAATTTTTTATTGCCTAATTTTACATTGCTGTCGTGGTTTGTGTGAGTGTATGCCACAGCTTAAGTATCTAAATAGGAGCAATCTGTGCTCATGAAAGAATAAAAAAATTTGTTCATCTCTTTTGCGTCTGCTTAATGAGTGTTCAGCTGTACTTACATTCCTCTCATGGAGCCATATACAAAAACTGTGGACGTGTATCATATTACAAATTTTTAGTGTGTTAAATTTCTTTCAGTTTTGGCCTCTTCTAAACCAAAGGAGGACTTTTGTGTAGTGCCTTGAGAGCTTACCCTTTTGTTAAGACAGCTAAAAAGAAAAAAGTGATTACAGTGTCAGAAATATCTACACTCATTCCTGAAACTGAGCTAGAAGTCCCCAGGGATAATCCAAGCCTTCAGTTCAGAGGCCACTTAGGGTCATCTTTACTACCCTTTACAGCACTGTCCTTGAAATGTGGCGTTGTAACTACACGCAACACTGAGGAACAAACTCGTCACCTGATTTTTCTGATGATCACAGAGTAAATTTATGGAATTAATACAAGAGACCAAATTGAGAGTGTGTAAATGTTACATGGAGGGAGTATGTGTTTAAGCCTCTCCAAGCACAGAATTCAACCCAGCTGCAGGATTCACATGTCACATCTACAACATACTTATTTTAGCTCTTTTAAAAATTGCTGTGCGTGCCTGACCACTGTGGTTTTAACACTGTAGAGATACCCAGCTCTTACAGAGCGAGCAAAGATTTCAGTTTGCTGCTAGAAAAGACCTCAGAATTTCCCCCCCACACACACTGTTTTCTCCATTTAAGACTTCCAGCTCAGAAAGAATGGTTTCGTGTTGGCCTGGGCGTTTTGTAAGTCCCTTTTGAGCACTTACGGTTGATCCAAGATCAAAATTCTCAGCAGAAGTAAGCCTTTCATGCTAAAATCCATACAGTACTGGTCTAATCTTTGTGCCCAACAGAAGACTCATTCAGAGGCAGCGTCACCGCTGGGACTACTGAAAATTACCTACTCGCGAGGTAATTGTGGCGCAGGACCGGCTCGCGTTACAATTTCGCCAGCGGCGTTTAAAGGCAAGGCAGAAGTAGGGTTTACACGTTCGGAGGCACAACACAAACACACCCACTCCCCCCCTTCCCCCGTTCCCCGCGGAGGGCTGTGACCGGCAGTAACCCCGCGCTCCGACACCCTGG